>NW_015508281.1:14431-15706 GCF_001515645.1 Sinocyclocheilus grahami | reverse complement strand
TGCTGAGCAAGTGATGGAGTGCTACATTTCTTCAACTCTGTAAACATTGTTTGGTAGTTGATTACAGAAAACATAATTTAAAACAATATGACTAAAGCAATGAAGCAAAATAGAAGATGTATTCGGTTTTGTGTTAATACTATTTTATACTCAAGCATTAAAATGAAATACAGACCCATGAAAGAAACATGCTACATTGGTGTTTTAGGAAAAAAGAGTGCAGAGGAGGTCTTGTTACCAAAAATAACCAAAAACACAGAGACAGACCACACTCTTTGAAAACACGACACTTTCCTGAGCTTTCTTAAATCATCACCAGCATGTGGCTGCAATGTTTGGCACAGTAGCCCATGTCTGAACAGGTCAACGCAATGGGCATCACCCCAATCGTGACCATGTAAGTCCACTTCCTTCTCAGCGAAAGCTGAACTCAAGCCGTTTTCGCAGCCTCCGTGTGACTCTGTAATTACCTTTGAAGAGGCCCAGTCACGGGTGAGCGTTGGCGGCGACAAACCAACACCACATGCAGCTTCCAGGAAGCTTATGCTACAGCTTTACCCACTTAGTGTTTAGAGAAAGGACAGGGTGCAGGAATGATGGGTAATCTTTGGGTCAGGGCGATGCCTATAGATCATATACAGTAGGTTTGCAGATGTCAGTGCATTTGAGTGTACTGAAGCTGTTTTGGTCAAGTGTGACAACTGTTTTGATTGGACAGATAAATGAGAATTTGTGAAAAATCTTGCATTAGATGAACAAATGGACTTCAAACAAACTTCTGCCCACTATTATTGACATTTCTGTGGTCTGCTATTGTTTGTTCGTTTCTTTTTAGAGTTGTTTGTCCTACAGAGGACAGGCTGTATTTTTCAAAGCAAGTTTAACAGTAGAAAGGAATAGTTTTATTGTATTTATGGAATAGATTTCTGGGTATACGCCTATGCATAATCTGACTTATAAACATGAATATAAAAACGCCTAGCAAAAACAACAATTTTAAGCCTATAAATAATGATTTTTAAAAAATATTTTATATTAATATGTTTAATATCCTGTTTGTGACATGTTAACATGGAACATAATTCATGCTGGGTAACATAGATCATCAGGTTTTTGAGAGCTGCTGTCATTAAAGCAAAATGGGGAGCCAAATAATTTAGTGTTATAATTAAATTTAATTAAAATCAGCATCTGAATCTTAATTATCTGAAGGGTCCAATGCCTTAAATAGATTTTGTTATACCCTTAACATCTTAAACTATGAACAGTCATCAT
>NW_015508281.1:0-325 GCF_001515645.1 Sinocyclocheilus grahami | reverse complement strand
CAGATAAACATCAAATTGTCATTTTTGGGTGAACTATCCCTTTAACTGGTGTTGGAGCTGAACTCTGCAGGACAGCGGCCCTCCAGGAGCAGGATTGGACAACCCTGACAAACAGCTACATTACACACTGCATTAATGGCAATATTCGAAATAGCATTATTGGGTCACTTTAAAGTTCAGACGTCTTAATGTTGTATTTGTTTCTTATAAACACGCAGCTTTTCGCTTCACAGGATGTTTACTGATAGACTGGAGTGGTGTGGATTATTGTGATGTTTTCATCAGCTGTTCAGACTCTCATTCTGACGGCACCCATTCACTGCAG
>NW_015508280.1:17587-24917 GCF_001515645.1 Sinocyclocheilus grahami | reverse complement strand
CTGTCACGGACACTCAGTTGTTTTGCACCAAAAATACCTTCATAATATTCACCCTAAACCTGGACCTGGCTATTTGAGCACTCCTGATGATTTTAAATCTAGTTCTGGAATTGGTTTTATTCATTTAAACAGTTTATTAGGAACAAACAAAAAAACAACACGAGAGTCAAGACGTCGTGGGTGCAGATCACAAATCCTCAGCAGCGCAGGGACTACAAAGGGCAAGATGAAATAGAGTCAATGAAAACAGTCCAGAGAAAAATCCAACACAGACAAAGAATATCCAAAACAGCGGCAGGAAAGTGGAACAGGAAAACGGGAGACAGCAGGCACTGCATGAGAAAACAAATGGATGTGAGCACAACAATCCAACAAAGACAGAGCAGACACGGTTACTATAAATATATGGGTGTGTGTGTGTGTGTGTGTGTGTACCTACTTGACCATATTTTGGGGACAAATTTGTACCCAAAAGTGAGCTAAACCTGACAAAATCTCCAAAAACCTCCCTTTGGGGACGTCCTCGTTTGTAAAACTGGTATAAAAATAAACAAAGTTTTTTTTTTTTTAATTGTAAAAATGCAGAACGTTTCCTGTAAGGGGTAGGTTTAGGTGTAGGGCGATAGAAAATACAGTTTGTACAGTATAAAAAAACATTCCGCCTATGGAATGTCCCCATTTAGATAGCTAAGTAAACATATGTGTGCGTGTGTGTGTGTGTGTGTGTGTGAAAAGATCATCACATGCCTGGCATTTCCAAGTTGTTTGATATTTATGTGTACTGAAGAAAACAAAAACTGCTTCCAGTCGGTGAGTTCACTGTATATAACTGTATAATCAGGGGTTAAATTGGGCCGGGGCTGTCCGTGGCTGAGCCCCGGCACATAAGCTTATGCTGGTAACTCATCAGAGGACTTTCTTCGTACATTTTCAACAATATAGACTATGTTTTTTCACACTTTTCTCATTCTTACCAATTCAAGCACTGATGCGGCGCGGGTGTTTTTATATGAATGTATCTCTGAAGGGAACCGGCAGAACCTGATTTTACCAAGTACGACATGTTCCTGGATCAACATTGTGATTAACCAATCAGACTTGAAGAAGCAGTTTATAGTTATTGTGAAGTTTAGGCTTACAATCATTGTTTGGTGCTTGTACATCAGTGTCATTCATTTATAATTTTCTCTGATTTTAGGGATTACTAATGGTTAAGGTTAGGTTTAGGCGTAGGGATATGGTCAAGACTACATTTTTGGATTAAAATGTTGTTCCAGGGTCAACAAAATATGTTGTTGCTTTGTGTACAGCCGTTACCGGGGAAACTGCTATTTCTGCCATTCCAAAAGCGCCTCCTACTGGCAGAGAATCTATTAGCGTATTCAATAAGCCTGTGTGTAGTTTTTGTTCAGATCTATGCAAGAATTTTTGCAGGTCTTAAAAAGTCTTGAATAAAATTTTGAAAATCCTGCAGACAGATGTAGCTTTGGACACTGCAAACCTCTAGAATGATTTTGATCAGTATTTTAGTATTCATAGCAGAGGACTCTCTCAACATGTTATATTTTACTTCTACATATACTTTACATAAAACTGAAGAAATATACTTGAAGTTACACATGAAACATGGGGTGGTAGAAGACATTCAGAGCAAACCTGTGCAAAAACAGACATTCAGGGTAAAACAGTGCGAGATAAAGTAAATGGTGTAAATTCTTGCTAAATTCTTTCTAGGATGATGGATAGCTTTGCAAGCATGACGGATAGTGTCCGTAAGAGTTTTAACCCTGAACAGACGATCATGTTCAGCTCTGCCCCTCTTTCTGTCATTGTCCTTGTCTGCATCTGGGTGACTCATGTGCACATTCCATGAAATTGTCTGGTATCTGTCCCTTGACATAACTGTAGCTGGAAAATGTACTGTAAAAATACAGCTCTGTCTCCAGTAGTCCCTGATGGAGGGCAACTTTACCATGGCCATGTAAAATATGAGCCCAATGTAGCAGTACATCTCAGTGATGCTAACATCTGTCCATTTATATTTGCATCCCTCTGCACTCTCTGAAAAAACAAAAAAACAGTTTGAATAGACTCGTGGGAGAATGTGAATCAGCAGACCTAACTTGTGGTCCAGGGGGCGTATTATGGAAAGATTTTAACTTTAGAATCCTATCTTATCTGTGTGGTAACCATGGCAATTTCAGTTAAGACCTCATTTAGGACAAAAGCTATTACAGAATGACATTTCTTAAGTGCATAATCTTATTTTATCTATAGATAGGAAACGGGCATTACAGAAGCATCCTAACTCGACAAAAAATCCGAAAAGCTGTCTTAACTTTAGGACAACCCCACTGGTGTCCTAACTTCAAACCTTTTTGAAATCCAACGGTAAAAATCACAATACAAAAGCCTGTTTCAAGAATGGCTTTACATTTATTAATTATGCTATTTAATAAATATTTCACCAGTTTTCGTTTATTCTGATGTTTTGCTGGACATAGTAGTCGGGGGAGATGCGGCGCTGATCAAACGCTTCAGGACGCGCAGACGGGGGAAGCGAGCCGGTTTTTTTCACCAGTTTTCGTTTATTCTGATGTTTTGCTGGACATTGTAGTCGGGGGAGCTGCAGCGCTGATCAAACGCTTCAGGACGTGCAGACGGGGGAAGCGAGCCGGCGCGCTCGTGAAGCTCAGACAGCGCGGATTCAGAACGCCATTGACAAGCATCCATCTGGCGAACCTCCGCTCTCTACCCAACAAAACGGACAAACTCCTTCTGCTCTCCCGGGCAAATAAGGATTTTTTACATAAGGATTTTTTTCTACATAAGGCAGTATTTTAGCATGATAAGCGGTGTCATCTATAGGCTAACCAAAACTAAACTGAAATCGAAATATATATAAGAAATAATAATGTTTAGAATGTACCACCACAGCAGATATTCACAAATATCTCAGGGAATCCCTGCACGATGAAGAAGGACAGTGAGTGCGTCACCTGTCTGGGCAGCGCCCATGCAGAGCTACATGCTCACTGAGACGGAATGCTCTGTTTGAGAGCATGAGTCTCGCTCTTCTCCACTTGCGAATCGCCTTCTTAAATGAAGGCAGCCCCGCTCTCCCGTTTCTCCTCTCTCAGTGAGCTCGGAGAAAGAAACGGTGTAGTCACGGAGCTGAGCAACCGGGTTTGAATGATCTCACAAGGATCAGCGCCCCTCTTACATTGAGCGGCTCAATCCCTCTAGGCGGATCGGAGTAGAATGCTGTCACCAATGATTCATATCGCTGACAGTTTTGCATTTGTGTGTGCATCGCTGAGGCTGCGCTCACTGATGCAGGCTGGTTTCACAGACGAAAGCACGAGTTTATCCATGCATCGCTCGTGGTTCACCTTCTTCAATGAAGGCGGCCCGCCCCTCCCACTCACGTTCTCCCCTCCCAGCTGCCTCGGAGGATGAAGCGGTAAAGTCTCAGGGCTGAGCAACCGGGCTTGAGTGATCACATGCCAGCACAGCTCCCGCGTGCCTCACTCTCCCCGCAGCGCTTTGATCCGCCAGTGTGTTTTACACATGAGGATAAGCCCCTCATCTGCACGAGCGGTTTTATCCTTTCAGGGGAATGCACGCAGCACTTTGATCTGCTGGTGTGTTTACACATGAGGATACTCAACACCCCTCATCTAACGAGCGGTTTGATCTTTTTAGGCGGATTAATCGAGAATACTGACGGCTTCAGATTAGATGCATCTGTACCACGCCCACTCTGACGCTGCGCTCACGGGGGCTGACTACTCTCACTGAGAGAGCATTGAGTCTAGCGAAGCAAACTTTTGAGAGGAAAAGGAAAGGATCAGTTCTCGCTGAGGCCGGAACTCCATCGAAGAAAGCTCACGCTCGCTCTCCATCCCTCCATTCAACACTGAGCGATGGAAATTCTATTCAGGCTGGGCATGTCCTTCTCATTCAGTGCACGCTCAAGCAAACTACCACTGTGATAGTGGATCCACAAGAGCAATTCTCCTCTCCCTGCAGATGCCAGTTCCCCGCCCCGTGCCGTGAACTGCCATTAGTAGGAATGAAACGCTTGCTGCCTGGCTTTTGGCTTGGAAAGCCATCCCCGGCGTGTCAAGCTGGATTCTAAAAACCATGGAACGAGGTTACTCGCTCCAGTTTGCTCGCAGGCCAACTCGCTTCAGAGATATTATTCACACTTAGGTACGGGACAACGCATGTTCTTCGGTCTGAAGTACATACACTGCTTGCAAAGGTGCCATGGAAACGGTCCCCTTAGCGAACAGCGAGTCAGGTTTTTACAGCCGTTACTTCCTCGTTCCCAAGAAAGACGGTGGGCTCAGACCAATTTTCAGTCTCAGACATATGAACCATGCCCTCATGCGATGGCTGTTCAGAATGTTAACTTTGAAACTGATCCTCGCGCAAATATGCCCGGGGACTGGTTTCTGTCTGTGGATCTGAAAGATGCTTACTTTCACATCTGACTAGTGCCCCGTCACAGACTGTTCTTGAGATTGGCTTTCGAGGGAGTGGCCTATCAGTACACGGTCCTTCTGTTTGGACTGTCCCTCGCCCCTTGCACTTTTACTAAGTGCATAGACGTGGCTCTTTCCCCTCTGAGACTGATGGGAATCCACTTTTTGAACTACCTCGACGACTGACGAATCAGAACAGGAACTTATCGCTCACAGGCCATTGTTGCTCAACCACCTAGAGCAGGGATCCTCAAATCTGGCCCACGAGATCCACTTTCCTGCAGAGTTTAGCTCTAACCCTAATCAAACACACCGGGGCATACTAATCAATGTCTTCAGGATCATTAGAAAATCACAGGTAGGTGAGTTTGATCAGGGTTGGAGCTAAACTCTGCAGCGCATTGGCCCTCCAGGGCAAGATTTGAGGAACCCTGACCTAGAGTGTCTTGGGCTGAAAACCAATTCAGTCAAGAGTTTTCTGACTAATGAGGTAGGATCTGGAGCAACTTTACCACTCACAAGGTGCATGAAAACAACTGAATACAAAAATGTGAGGAAAGATTCCAGCACTACTTGTGATAATGAGATCTTTATTACTTTAACAATACCGATCGCGTTTCGGTCTAAGGGCCTTCCTCAGGAGTTTTCTGACTCCCAAACAGCGAGTGGCTTTCTGGGAACAGTTATAGACTCTATGAAAATTCGAGCTTGGATTACACCGGAACGCTCCCTGAATGTCCAGCGAGTCGTTCAAGCCAGGGACTGCACGTCCCCTCAGGGCATTTCAGAGGATGCTCGGCCTTAGGGCAGCTGCCTCCTCAGTTATTCCCTAGGGCCTGCTACACATCTGGCCCCTTCAATATTGGCTAAAAGCCACCCCACGCCTGGCGCCTGGGCCGCATTTATGTCAGGGTAACCCATCGCTGTGTCAAAGCTGTGGCTCCTTGGACAACTCCTCACCTGTTTCAGTCAGGCGTGTAGTTGGGAACGACCTCCAGAAGGAAGGTAGTCACGACAGATGCCTCCAGCTCAGGCTGGAGCGCTCTGTTCGAGGGCAACCCGGCGTAAGGCTTTTGGTCGACCCACGAGTGGCAGGCCGTTTGATGGCTGTTTGTCTGGCCCTGAAGACCTTCCTGCCAGCCTTAAAGGGACACCATGTCCTGGTCCAGTCGGACAACACAACAGTGGTGGCCTACATCAACCACCAAAGCAGCCTCAGGTCACGTCCCCTTCACAGGATGACTCGACATCTCCTGCTTTCGGCACAGAATACCCCAGATTATCAGGCGAGTCAGGGAAACAAAGTGTTCTCTCCTCGTGGCCCTACTCTAGAGGAACTAGGCTTGATTCTATTGTGTAAATTCTATGAAGTATTATGTGAAAATGAAAGTAATCAATATATCCTCTCTTTCTCTATCACATATGCACATGTGGGGGGTGTCATGCTGTGACAAGAGGGGCGCGGCCGAGAGCCGTGGGAACGGAGCGAGGCCGGTGGAGGAATTGCTAATGCGCGACACCTGCGCCACTCACCGGTCTCGAGTCCCATGGAGGAGCGCCGGAAGGATAAAAGGAGGAGTGACGACAGTGTTGGATGAGAGAGGACTAGGCCTGGATTTTATTTTTGTGTTTTGGTTTTGTTTGTGAGCGACAGTCGTCCGCGAGGGGCTGTCGCGCTATTTTGAGTTTATTTTTATTATTAAAGTTTGTTTAAATGTTCGCCGGTTCCCACCTCCTTCTTCCTGATCTACAAACTTTGTATCCTTCCGGAGCTCCTCTGTGAGACTCGAGACTGGTGAGTGGCGCAGGTGTCGCGCATTCGCAATTACTCCACAGACCTCGCTCCGTTCCCACGGCTCTCGGCCCCGCCCCTCTCGTTACAGTCTTTAATTGTATTGCTTTTTCATTCCAGTTAAATCAAAGAGCGTTTACATAAAACATATATGTCACACACACATTCAGCTTCCCACACAGCGCAAAGCAGCCAACACAGTTAATCATTCAGCCAAAACATTCAATGCTTCAATGTTTCCAACGCTTTGACGCACATACAAATATTTTTTACAACATATAATGGACAAACAACGACTAACAGTCTAACTCTACTTAGTCTGCAGACACCTGCTTCAGCCGCCCCTCCCTCATAAGCACCCCTCAAAGCCACGCCCCACTTTCTCTGGACGGCTCTTTGATTCCTGGACTTACTCACTTTGGGAAGTCTCTGAACAAGTTTTTAGTGCCCCTTCATGACTGGCACAGTGCACTTCTTATATACAACTTATATACAAAAGCTCTGTGTCCCTTGACACTGTGTACACAAAAACTTAATACTCTGATCAAAGCAACCCCTCCCTCATAAGCACCCCTCAAAGCCACGCCCCACTTTCTCTGGACGGCTCTTTGATTCCTGGGCTTACTTATTTTGGGAAGTCCTCCCTCATAAGTACCCCTCAAAAGCCACGCCCCCTCTTTTCTGGGCGGCTCTCTTGATTCCTGGGCTTACTTATTTTGGGAAGTCTCGACCCAGTATTTGTGCCCCTTCACGAATGGCACAGTGCACTTCTTATATACAACTTATATACAAAAGCTTTCTACTACTCTAAAGCATGTGCATCTTTTGACATCTGAAGCCCCTCAAGCCCACTTTTACTTTACTTAATTTAGTTCAAATTCAATATCTTAGATTCATTTATTGGTGAAGCCCTGTCTCAGATTACCATCACAGGTGTGACCCTAGTCAACCACACAAACAGTCTTATTTCCAATTTAAGCAAAATATTGCCTACCTCGTTTTTTCGGGCGCGCCCCTTTTAGAGATCTGTTTGTATAGCCGTCCAGGT
>NW_015508280.1:12557-13511 GCF_001515645.1 Sinocyclocheilus grahami | reverse complement strand
ATTTATTGGTGAAGCCCTGTCTCAGATTACCATCACAGGTGTGACCCTAGTCAACCACACAAACAGTCTTATTTCCAATTTAAGCAAAATATTGCCTACCTCGTTTTTTCGGGCGCGCCCCTTTTAGAGATCTGTTTGTATAGCCGTCCAGGTACCCCACCCACGATGGCCCTCACGGACGTTGGACCCCAAGCCAATCCTGTTCGTGACGCCAATCTGTTGTGGATTTTTCTTGGGTACGGCCAATGAAGTTGAGAAGCAGAGTTCCAGATGTCAAAATAAGACTTTATTTAACAAAGAAACAAAGCCGGGAAGACAGTCACAGCATTCCAAATCATTCCAAAGTCTTTGTTTGTCAGCTCATGTTATATACCCTTTGTTCTCTCCAAATTTGGTAATTTCTGTTTTTTCTTTGTTCCGGTTATTTTCTTATTGGTTATGGCTACCTGATTTTCCACAATTATTTCCAACCTTTTTGGCCTAGTTTTTAATGGTGGAATGTGGTCCGATCAACCATTTTTTTAAAAGCTTTTATTTTGCCACCTTCCATTGGTTGGTAGTGGTCATACGAGATGTGTGTCAAATTTGTCTACTTGTTCCTGCCTACTGCTGGCATGCCTGGGATGACCCAGATAATATTAGGTTATTTCAAGTTCACTGGTTTATTGTCTAATGAAAAAGACTCTCATACATTCATCATTCCCCATTATGACATCCAGTGTTGGCATAATTCAGTGTAACGAGAGGGGCGGGGCCGAGAGCCGTGGTCTCGAGTCTCACGGAGGAGCTCCGGAAGGATACAAAGGAGGAGTGACGACAGGGAAAGACGAGAGAGGACCAGGTCTGGATTTTATTTTGTGTTTTGGTTTTGTTTGTGCGCGACAGTCGTCCGCGAGGGGCTGTCGCGCTATTTTGAGTTTATTTTATTATTAAAGTTTGTTTAAATGTTCGCCG
>NW_015508280.1:8801-9493 GCF_001515645.1 Sinocyclocheilus grahami | reverse complement strand
GAGAAGCAGAGTTCCAGATGTCAAAATAAGACTTTATTTAACAAAGAAACAAAGCCGGGAAGACAGTCACAGCATTCCAAATCATTCCAAAGTCTTTGTTTGTCAGCTCATGTTATATACCCTTTGTTCTCTCCAAATTTGGTAATTTCTGTTTTTTCTTTGTTCCGGTTATTTTCTTATTGGTTATGGCTACCTGATTTTCCACAATTATTTCCAACCTTTTTGGCCTAGTTTTTAATGGTGGAATGTGGTCCGATCAACCATTTTTTTAAAAGCTTTTATTTTGCCACCTTCCATTGGTTGGTAGTGGGTTCTGCGTCATACGAGGAGATGTGTGTCAAATGTATCTACTTTCTGCGTCATACGAGGAGATGTGTGTCAAATTTATCTACTTGTTCCTGCCTACTGCTGGCATGCCTGGGATGACCCAGATAATATTAGGTTATTTCAAGTTCACTGGTTTATTGTCTAATGAAAAAGACTCTCATACATTCATCATTCCCCATTATGACATCCAGTGTTGGCATAATTCAGTGTAACGAGAGGGGCGGGGCCGAGAGCCGTGGTCTCGAGTCTCACGGAGGAGCTCCGGAAGGATACAAAGGAGGAGTGACGACAGGGAAAGACGAGAGAGGACCAGGTCTGGATTTTATTTTGTGTTTTGGTTTTGTTTGTGCGCGACAGTCGTCCGC
>NW_015508280.1:6826-7842 GCF_001515645.1 Sinocyclocheilus grahami | reverse complement strand
GGGCGGGGCCGAGAGCCGTGGGAACGGAGCGAGGCCGGTGGAGTAATTGCGAATGCGCGACACCTGCGCCACTCACCGGTCTCGAGTCTCACGGAGGAGCTCCGGAAGGATACAAAGGAGGAGTGACGACAGGGAAAGACGAGAGAGGACCAGGTCTGGATTTTATTTTGTGTTTTGGTTTTGTTTGTGCGCGACAGTCGTCCGCGAGGGGCTGTCGCGCTATTTTGAGTTTATTTTATTATTAAAGTTTGTTTAAATGTTCGCCGGGTCCTGCCTCCTTCTTCCCGACTTATGAACTTTGTTACATTGGTGCCGAAACCCCGGGAGGGGGGAGGGGGGGGAGTAGAGCGCAGTCTCGGGTGTACCCCGCGGCCTGCGAGGGACGATGGGGGTATGTAACGAGAGGGGCGGTGCCGAAACCCGGGAGGAAGGAGGGACACGCTGTCAGAGAGCCCTCGCTGCTGAGGGGGATCGCGGTGCTGAGGAGATCGGGCAGTGGGAAGAAGCGGATAGACCGCCGGTGGCTGCCCGAGGCGGTGATGCTGGAACGATGGAAGACGAGGTGGGACGGAGAGCTCGCTGCCGCGCTCCTGGGTCGAGGTGGGGTGGCTGCCGTCCGTGAGGGAGCGGAGGAGTCTGCCCGTTCGCCAGGAGGCCGGAGCCTGCTGCCATGATTGGGGAGGAGCAGGGAACGGGGGACTCGCTGCCAGCTGCCCTCAAGAGGAGGAGCCATCGCCGTCCGCCAGGAGGCGGAGGAGTGGTGGGCCGTCCACCAACGATGTCCAGTACCATCGCATGGCACCACGAGTGAGAGCAAAATCTCGGGCGGGGCCGAGAGCCGTGGGAACGGAGCGAGGCCGGTGGAGTAATTGCGAATGCGCGACACCTGCGCCACTCACCGGTCTCGAGTCTCACGGAGGAGCTCCGGAAGGATACAAAGGAGGAGTGACGACAGGGAAAGACGAGAGAGGACCAGGCCTGGATTTTATTTTGTGTTTTGGTTTTGTTTGTGCGCG
>NW_015508280.1:633-6099 GCF_001515645.1 Sinocyclocheilus grahami | reverse complement strand
ACCACTTGCTGGAACAGTCACTGCACCACAAGGAACAGCACCAGTTGTCATCGATCTCAAGCCAGAGCAGCCAAACAACAGAGGCTGGAACAGACAACAACAAGGGCATGGCAGAGGAAGATTGAATAATAATCAGCAACAAGTTGTTGGCCTACCAGGAGTCTGTTGGGGATGCAATCAGCCTGGACACAACAGAAGAGATTGCCCCATTAATCCTTGGCAGCAGAACCAACCAATGGCCTCAGGAGTCAACTATGGACAACAGCAAGTGCAACCACAAACCCAAGGTCCTGTCAACCCATGGCGTGGACCTGACCAAGGTTACTAGGGCTGCCCAGAGAATCTTACAGGGAGGAATCAGCTTCCAATAATATCATGTGATGCTGATCAAGAACCAATGCTGCAAGCCAATATTGAAGGAAAACCCATTTCTCTTATGCTCGACACAGGGGCAACATACTCATGTTTAAATCCAAGATATCTCTTGGATTTAGCACCTCCCCATAGGAAGAACAATCAGAGGCAGTGGCAGATTACTACTGGGTATGTGGGGGAAGAAGATTATGGGCCACACTGCCAAAAGGCTGGAAAGGCATATGTGCCAGAGTAAGACTGTTACAAGGGGTGACAGTGATTGAAGGAGAATTAAATGAAATTAAGCAGACCCAACTAAAAAGACATAGAGTCAAAAGAGCTTATGAAGCAGACCCAGAGGTATACTTAGATTTGATAGGCCAGCCAAGGGGAATATCAGAGAAATATAAAGCAAGAAAGATGGATCATTCACCAAAGCTATGGAGAAACTGAAAAACCTGAGAGAAGAAGTGACCAGAAACGCTGGAGCAGACATGCAAAATTGGGATTGGTTTAATTCATTTTTTGGGTCTTGGGGACAATGGTTAACTAGAGTGGGCATCATAGTTGGCATTGCAGTTGTTGTGTTTCTTTTGCTGTTTTGTTGTATTGTACCTTTCATCAGATCAATGCTGGCCAATGCTGCAGCCAAACAGATGATTAACGTATCGGTAAAGCCGGCTGGAGTTCATATTGGATGGACCAACATGTATACAGTGGGACCTGGCCTGGATGAACTGGACGACTTTGAGTAACACCTTCCTGAAATAACAACAGAATAGTAGGGAAGGAGTGCCTTTTGTTTTCTATTTTATTATTTTTGTATTTTCTTTTCTTATAATGTAGTAGTAGGATAGAGTAGGCAGGAAGTTAGAGGTTGTTATTTTGCCATAACCAATAAGAAAATAACCGGAACAAAGAAAAAACAGAAATGACCAAATTTGGAGAGAACAAAGGGTATATAACATGAGCTGACAAACAAAGACTTTGGAATGATTTGGAATGCTGGGACTGTCTTCCCGGCTTTGTTTCTTTGTTAAATAAAGTCTTATTTTGACATCTGGAACTCTGCTTCTCAACTTCATTGGCCGCACCCAAGAAAAATCCACAACAGATCCCGTAGGTGATCCAGCTGCTATCTGCAGCGCCGTGGTCAATACCACTGAGGAAAGACCTTCTCTCGCAAGCGCAGGGCAGGATTTGGCATCCCCAGCCAGAACTGTGGAGCCTTCATGCCTGGCCACTCGACGGGAGTCTAGCTGACTCCCAGCGAGAGTCACTAATTTTAGAGGCTAGAGCTCCGTCTACAAGGCACCTCTACGCCTTCAAGTGGTCAGTCTTCAGTGACTGGTGTTCAGCACGAAGCTAGGATCCAGTTTCATGTGATGTGTCCCACTTGCTAACCCTTCTGCAAGAGCTGCTACATAAGGGGCGCACCCCTTCTACGCTCAAAGTCTATGTGGCAGCCATTTCGGTGAATCATTCTCTCGAGGCTGGCCGGACAATTGGCAGAAACGACTGGGTCGTTAAGTTCCTTAAAGGCACTCAGCGGTTAAATCCTCCTTGCCCTAGGACTGTGCCAGCATGGGACTTGTTTATTGTCCTGAGGGCCCTCAAGGGTTCCCCCTTTGAGCCACTTCAAACAGCCGGCTTAAAGGGTCATGACGCTCAAAATCACTCTGCCTTTGGCTCTAGCTTCGGTCAAGCGAGTAGGTGACTTGCAAGCCCTGTCTGTCATTGCTTCCTGTCTTGAGTTTGGACTCAATGACTATAAAGTTGTTCTTCAACTGTGCAGCAGTTATGTACCGAAGGTGCTCTCAACTTCGTTCAGAGCTCAGGTCATTTCCTTTTAGCACTCCCTGGAATGGATGGCGAACAGGGTCCGGGCACTGTGAGTTTACACTGAGTGCTTGTAGTCTTTTAGACAAATGGAGCAGCTTTTGTATGCTTTGGAGGCCACTCTAAAGGGCTGCCGGTCACAAAGCAAAGACTATCTCATTGGATAGTAGATGCTATAGCCCTGGCTTAGGCTTCCTCTTGGGCCTGGTCCAGTGGAATCTGTATTGAGGAGATTTGTGAGGCCGCCGGCTGGTCGTCGCTGACTACCTTTATTAGATTTTACAATTTGGATGTCCCTGCTCTGCAGGTGGGACAGACCTGAGACAGGACACAACTGTGAATAGCGTGTCCCGTCTCAGGTCATTTTCAGATAATGAAGTGAGACGGAAAGACTGTACCTCTCCTTGGTTTCATGCAAATTTCATAAACTGAGAATATTTGTTTTCGATTTGACTTGCTTCACTTAAAAGTAGACACTTCAAGCTTTCTATAGATATATTTCTCATGTCTGTGTGTCAAGTATTGGCTTTCAGTTTCAGTTCATTTTAATGACGTGTTTCAAAAACATATGCACTTAGATGGCTGAAAGCACACCCTGTATATTTTCTTAATTTTACAAAAGCACAATATTTTGTTGATATTGTGAGTGTACACATATATGTACGATCAAACTCACCGTCCCACTCTCCTTTTGCCAAACCCCCAGACAACATCGGCCGACCTGTAACGTTACACTTTCACTCAAAAGATGGACGATCTGGAAGGATTGTTACTATGAGGTGGATCACATCTAACGTGTATAGTAAAGACAAACTCACCGTGTCTATCTAGTCATGATGAAGATGTATATACATTTCAGTTTCAGCAGGCAACTATTTTTACAGCTACATTATTGTTCCAGCCACAAATAATCACAACAATGTATATACTTACAGATGATTATATATAAATAGTCAGTTTGTTGTTTGACACACATGCACACAGACATTATTTCATTCAGGACATAACTGTTAGTCGTGAGATGCAAGAAACATATGGCAAGAAATCTGTAGATGCACCCATAACAACAAAAGACAATACTTTATTGAACCTTTTCTGATAAGAAATGCGTGCTGCAAACGCAAGCATTTTTGACGATCGTGACTGTGCAGTCTGCTCGTTTTATCGTGTTTAACCACAGCTGTCGTCATTTTTTTGTCTGACAGTGGCAGCAGATATGCGATCAAATTTCTAATTTGAGGCTGTATTACATCGATTCTGGCACCCAACATCACAACAAGATGATATTTTAAGCTCCTTATGTAGCCGAATCTGCACTGGTTGCACATGGGCTGCCTCCAGTTTCCCCTTTGTTTTGCTTCCTCCAGCTAGTGCCGTGACGTTGGCTGACCCTAGTTACCTGTGGTTGGCCTGGCCATTTTGACAGGTTTAAAAAGGTGTTTTTTACACTAACATTGAGAAATTTTAACAAAAGTATGTAATAGACTTTTAATTAAGACCCTAAAGAATCATATCAACTTGTGCAAAATGAGCATCCGATGACCCCTTTAAGGATGCTTGGAATCACCATAGACTCAGAAGGGAGGGTAGTCAATCACCTTACCAACTCAGGACACGTCATCGACTGCTGTAAAATCTTTCTCAGGTTTACATTGCACATTTTATTTAATTATATATTTGATTTTACAAATATTTCACGTGTAACAGGTATAGAAAGTATTATGTTCATATATGTAGAATTACACAAAAATGTTAAAATGTGTACCTGATAAATGCTTGTCTGTGTGTGTGTCCACCTTCCCCTCTAAATTTCTGACAGTAGCATTAATCTTAATTTCCTGTCTTTGCACATCCTCTTCCCTTTCTGCACTGTCTCTACATGGGAGAGGTGTGTTTTTAATGGGTTCTGATTAATCTAATTTCATATTTGCTTAAAATCACTTTTATACTCCGTTTAAATCATATTTGTGACATTATTTTACATGTATATTTGATTATTTCTATATTTTCACTAAGTTTGATCAGTTTTCTGTCGATCAATGCACTTGAAGCACGTGCTAATTGCGTTGCACTTTACATTAATTTAACAGAAAGGACAAGAAGGGCACACTGTAAAGACTGTTTTATGTTTTATCAGGTATGCTGTTTTGTCACTTGTTAAATTAATTTTGTATGAAAGTTTTATACCATTTTCTCTTCCCTTTCTGCACTGTCTCTGCATGGGAGAGAAAGGACAAGAAGGGTGAAAACACACTGTAAAGACTGTTTTATGTTTTATCAGATTAAAAGAAGAGTCGAACCGTCAGCTGATGTCCGTCTGGTTACTCATTGAAAAAAAACACACAACGCAGATAACACCGGTTACACATGTTTGGGTCTGTCCATACTACATTGGCAGGGGTGCAGAGTTTAGCTTTAGCTAGAGAGACCATATTTCTCATAGTGGAATACGGGATGGGTGGGCCAGGGGCAATATGGCCACGTTATGAGAAATTTTATTTCATGATATCTATATTATATTTATATATATATGTAGTTATTTTTTTATATAAAAAGAACAAAGAAGCAAATTACAAACCATAAGACAAATACGATAAAGATGATGAAAATTAAATAAAATGAAATAAACTCGTTTTACAAAAACAGTAGGTTTATTTAACATGTATACATTTATTTAACATCTTTTGTTGTTTGATTAACATTAATGACCCAGACAGGTATTTAAAACTGTCCCTTTAAAACCGAATGGATGGATATAATTTACTGACACATATCAGGTTTTAGCTACCTGTTTACGTTCACTTAAGCCATAACCGACTGCATTTATTGACAACTGTGTGTATTTGACAATTCAGGTGCAAGGAGAAAGAACTGGGATCACGTGCGAGAAAGAGCGATTCTGGATGCATGTCATTCAGCGTGATTCCGCCTGTCTTGAATTTAGGTATAGAAATGTAATTTTTGGTTTTCATGATTGTGAAAAAGAAAGTGATATTTATTTCATAAACCTTATTTTCCTATCCTGTTAGCTAAATATCATTTTCATAAAAGTAAAGTTTTAAATGTAAATATATTTCTTATATTTTATAATTATTTGCACAATCTACTAAAACAATAATGCAAAAAAAAAAAAACTAACACAATGTAACAAAAACAATGACTTAATGACTTAAAATACACATATGTGGTATTATTTTTATTTCTAAAAGCAGGTTCAATGGCATACCCAGAGAGTGTTGTGGATTTTTCTTGGGTGCGGCCAATGAAGTGGAG
>NW_015508280.1:0-529 GCF_001515645.1 Sinocyclocheilus grahami | reverse complement strand
TACTGTCTAATGAAAGGTCCACTGTCTAATGAAAAGACCATTATACGTTCATTATTCCCAATATTACATCCAGGGTCAACATAATTCAGCATATTAATTTATATAGTGATTACTTTCATTTTCTCATAATACTTAAATAAAATTACACAATATATTCCCCCCTCTGAGGCTTCACCAAGCCTCACCGCTAAACCCTTTGCCTAGAGTGCAACACCATAAATCCACCCATCCTTCTATCCTTCTATGAACCAATAAAGGTCCACCATTACTTTTTACCAAATGGTTTCTTTATGCTGCTGCACTCCAGAGGAAGTCAGATCCAAACATCTCCTCTCACTATTGACTAGAGAAGAGTAAAAGAATCCACTTCCCTATCTATACATTCTTGGGGGTCAAAAAATCAATAATATGTGTCAATGCATGTGCTCATGAAATGTCCAAGCCTTGCCCATGGTTGTCATGGTTATGTAGTATATATGAATGATTAGTTAACTGATTAAAACAACATAATGTAATAAATGATGCACTG
>NW_015508279.1:24845-25640 GCF_001515645.1 Sinocyclocheilus grahami | reverse complement strand
CTCAGCAGGAAATCACTAATGGATTCTGACTGGAATCCCGAGACGGCCGGCGTTTGATTTCACTGCAGGATTACATGAAGGCAGCGTATTGCAAGCATTGAATGGCTCCTGAACTTCTGTGTATAGAAAGCTTTTTTCATTTATCTTTACAGCTCTTTCGATATGTACTGTATTGATATTCCTCAAACGTTCACGTTAGCGTTTGTTCTGAACCTAGAGTATTAAATTAATTCAGCTCGAAATTGCGCACAGAAGACACAAAATCCATTCAAACCTAGTTTTGGAGATGATTTCAGTTGCATGTGTGCTATGCTGTATATTTTAATATATTGATTTTGAAAATCCATTAAAAATGTCCCGTCGAGACTCACGTTGAGGGTTTAGCATATGATATGCAAACATTTGCTGCCATGCAAACTCTTATTTTGTTCTATCTTTATTTTGTTGGCTACCCTAGTAAACAATAAATATACTCAAATGCATATGCATTTATTTCATACTAAGTATACTACAAATACATTCACATATTTATGTGTTTAATAAAATAACCTGCAATTGTACTTTTAGTGTACTAAACTGGTCTACTTAAACTCTGCTACACTGGAGCAACTAATTTTGTGCTTAATGCACTTTAATTGTGCGGAAGTAGAGCTGAAGTCCAACTAAATAAATATATTTGAAGTATATTTAATTGTGCTAAAGTGAGACTATTGCAAGTATACTTCAGTTACACTTTAAATATCTTGCATGTTATTCAAAGATCATACAATCCTCATCAGTAGTGACATTAAAACA
>NW_015508279.1:22302-24835 GCF_001515645.1 Sinocyclocheilus grahami | reverse complement strand
ATGTTTTGATCGGTTTCCTCTGTGTGAGTTTGTAATAGTGTAGTTTGTAATGTACCGTTTGTAAATGTGTAGAATTAAAGCGAAATGCGTTATGTGGATACCTGAAGAAGAAGTGTGTTTATTGCACTGAAATAATCTCAGAATTATATTTAAAAATTTGTACTTGCAAATAATACACTATTGAAAAATCCACTTAAGTGTACTTAAAGAGAGTACAGTTTCATGACTATGTACACTTTTAAGTGCAAGTAAATTTTTTTAAGTGCACTTTGTTATTGTCAAATCAAAAGGTTTTACTGGTAACACTTTACTAAAAAGCCTTTATGTATAACACATTATAAAGTAGTTTTAATGCATGACTTATGCCTTGTAATACACCTTATATTGCATTGTACAACCTCATGAATAATCGTAACAAAGTTGATACATTATTAACACATCAAATCACTGTTACACTATGCAATTAAAAATTGGGTTATAATTATTTATGACAAGCACGATGCACATTATGAATAATTATAATGCATGAAAGTCTTTAATAACCCTTTATAATACATTATACATAAAGGCATTAAGTAAAGTGTTACCATTTTACTTTCAAGTATATTTTAAATCATTAGGTTTTAATAATCTGTTGTGCTTTAAGGACACTTTTTATTTATTTATAATTTTTTTTTGATGTGTAACAAAATATTAATATATTTTAAATGTCCTAAATTGCAACTACAGAACTTAAGTGGGTAAAATACATAAATAGATCCAGCTAATTGCATTTAATATCAGTTCAAACTATATTACTGTTTCATTAATATGCCATTAACATTCAAATTAGTGTCCTAACAATTATATTCACTTCAGATATTATATCGATAATAAGTTCTATTTTTAAAAGTATTTTTCACTTTTTCACAAATGTAGTTTATTAGACCGACATGTTCAGTTATGTTTGTATTTGGAAACTTTTTTGAATCATTAGCAAACTTGTAAAATGTGGACTAATGCGAACTAATATACAATGACAGCGAAAAACATTACTGATTGGATTCACTCAGACAGTTTAACTGATTTTTTAAATATTTGTTAACACTTTTGATTAGGGAACACTATTTATTGCTTATTAGCATGTATATTACATATGGGCTGTTAAAGCACATATTAAAGCCTTATTCTGTGTCTCTTAATCCAATGACTAAAGCCTTGAGTGCCCTATCTAGTTACCTAATGCAATGTTTGTTGGACGTGAATAAAACATCGCGGCATCAAAACAGCCAGCCTAGATTAGTGTCCAAAGATGATTTACTCTATTTTTGGTCAGTACCACAGACATCAGTGTGCAGATAGAAAACGCTAAACTTTGATTCCAGTACTTCTGGGATCGTCTGTAAAATAAAATAAACATAACGCGGTTGCAAGACTGTGTGAGCAGCTGTTTCATACATATGAATGACAATCGCTTAGTCTTTCGTTAGCAGCAACACATCTGATTATGTGAAACACATCTGATGGATCAACATCATGTCGCATGCTCAAAGCTTCATCTAGAACAATGTCACTTATTCTCCAGAATATAGATGCTAAAAAACAGTCTTTGGAAACTTGTATTTACACGAATTGTACATGTTGTAACAGTCAAAGACAATCAGCTTAACTTAATCGTTGAACTAAACTTCATGTCAGTACTGAACACATTATACTTCCATATATCAGACTGGAAATCAATGAAATGAGATTGAAGGTGCGAGTCCTGATCTCCTCAAATAATACAAATACACCTTATAGGGAAAGCCTTATTGTTGGTGTATCTTGGATGCATTAGTGGAGCTGATAATCATCTGATATCCAAGCCATATGGTATCCATAACCCTGGCGTTTATGATCTGGTAGTTGAGTAATTATTACAGCTCAAATCTCGCGAGCAAAAAAAACAGAACCTAAACGTTGATCTGGCATTATATCAGCCTAGAAATTAATAATCACTCTATCACTACAATCCTTGAAAGTCCATTTTATATTACAATGAATTAGTAAACAATGCATATAAAATAATGAATGCAGAAGTCCACTTGCATTTACCCGAAGGACAAAATATAATGATGCGATTCACAGAAACCTGCAACTATCCTCGGCTTCGATGCATTTCATGAAAGTATTGTCCTTACCCTGTACAGTATGACAACGCTAATACAATTAGCTCATTGTTAAAAAAAGAAGAAAGAAAAGAAAAGTACATGATAAGTGAATTATCCCTCAAAGCCTCAGCATGCTTCAGATATTATGATGTGTAAATGATGCAAAACACTGAAGTGGGTTTAACCACATGTTTTTATGATATTTATATTATTTATGGGTATTCCTTCAACTGTAGATACTTTTGGCCCACAGACGTTATAAACGCTCTTAAAACACACTCACACTAGTTTAATTTGTCCAATAACAGCAGTGTACTGTACATACAGTACAACACAGGATAATCCGATTCCTTCCTTTTTGGAATAAAACTCTTAAAGGTTAATTTCGCAGCTTGATTTTATGT
>NW_015508279.1:20624-21109 GCF_001515645.1 Sinocyclocheilus grahami | reverse complement strand
GGCGTGCTTAGGGATGCAGGAAGACCAGCGCCATTTCTAGTGAGTGAAAGAGTGGCTTTCAGTCTGTCACTCACGGGGGAAACGAGACGCCTGGATAAAAGCTGAGACCATCAATAACACAGCTGTCAGCACTGGTAACCACATCTGCAGATACTAAATGACCTCAGGCTGAGCTAAAAACACTGCTATGGTAGCGAAGCTAATGATGCTGAGACCTCAACAAGGTGCTGCAATAGTGTAAGGCCCAATCCCAATTCTATTTTATACCCCTTCCGCTTGTCCCTTGAAACAGAGTGTAGTAGAGTGTCAAGGGATCGGGGTGAAAATATACCCCTAAGAGATGGGACACAACTACTGCACCGTTACACGTCATTTAGCTTCCATACTGGTGTGCATTAGAGCCGTTTAATTACCGTTCTGTATAAATGCGCTGCTTATATTGACACACACACACACACACACTCTCACACACACACACACACACA
>NW_015508279.1:14578-19825 GCF_001515645.1 Sinocyclocheilus grahami | reverse complement strand
ATTTGTATTTCATGAAGACAGGGAATCATGCAGGTTTCTAATGAAGTTTAGTTCTGGGAATGTAATGGAGGTAATGGAATCCTCCAAACGAGCTGGAGAGTGATGTCTGAATGTCGTTTGTACTGTATTCAGAGCGAGGCTGATGGGTTTATGGCACCAGATGAAAGTCGCGAGAGTGACGTCTCCTTATGAGACTGTGTTGACACGACGCAGCCTGCTTGTTTTCTTGTGGAAATCTCGTTCTTTTGACAGCAAACGCTGCCTGTTGTTTCGCTGTGCCAGGTGAACCTTTCAAAGCGTGGAGTTACGCTCCTCTCAAAGCGAGGCGGATCTGTATCAGCTCGACTGGCTTTCTCCACAGAGAAGACAAAGAGGCAGCTGAAAGCAGAGAAACAGAGACTGGAGAAAGAAAGCCTTCTCCCAAGTAGGCGCACCACAACTACAACTACAAACACCCGCTACTATCTCACACTATTACCACTATCAATGTATCACATTTATGGCAAATAACATCACAAAACCCATGGTGACCCTGCTGAAAAAAACAACAACAACAGAAACCATCACAGCAATTCTAATGGTTTCCAATACAAATACCACAAATACAAACATTACAAACCATCAATTTTTAACCATTGAATAATGGTTTCGTGTAGTGTGTTTTGGGACACGTTCCATTAGGATTTATTGGTTTTAACAAAAGCCACCAATAATAGGCGACCGATTACCAGTAGAGAGTTTTTTGCTTGAATCACGAGCCCACTCTCCTTCATGTCAGCTTCGGTTTATTACAAGCAAAAATAGATTGCATTAGCGCCCCCTTTTGTCGGCCGTCAATGTCACTTAATCTGACATATATATATATATATATATACAGTATATATATCGGAGATCACGCAGCTCACACACAAACATCAGGAGCAAAGAAACTTGTCAACGCCTGACTTTTATTAATAAAATAGTTTCAATACTGAATCGCTACGCTATATTTTCCAGCAACGAGAGGATAAAATCGCTGTTTTTGAAGTAAACTCATGCATTGTAGAGATGCACAGACACACGTAATAACACTTTCATCTCTCTCTCTCTCAAAATGGCCATATTTGAGAAAAAAGTTTAGTGATTTCTATTTATTGGGGGGACTCGCCCCTCTCAAGACATTGAGGCCCTGATCAGACATGAAAGTATATGTTGTAGGACTATCGTGCAGTCAGTTAATGATTTAACGTTTTTTTTTGCAAACATTTCTTTGAATAACATGACTGTAAATATAAACACAAGATTGAATGTAACATAAAACAAATGATTACTTTTCATTAAAATCTTTATTAATGCCAAAAATGTTTACATTTATGTTGTTCGCGCATGCAGACGTGTTGCCGCTGTAGCTGGTTTACGCTGATAATTCCCTTCGTTTGAAGTGCGGTCCTGAAAAATCTTCATTTGAAGGCCTATCTGGCCCTCTCCCTGCCCTTATGCCTCCAACCAAAAGAGAATCGAGACACACTACCCCTTCACGTGAACGCGCAAAACAGAGGGGTATGGAGTAGAAATGGGATTGGGTCTAAATATGAGGAGTGCAGAAATAAAGCAAATTTTTTCTTCAAGTCATGTCAGGCTGATCAAATGTATGAGATGAGTGCACATGGAAGCTCTTAGCCCCCGCAATCACGAAATTATATGTATGCAAAGTTTTTTGAATGGAATACTTTTTAATAAAAGTATTCCCAAAGAAAAAGATTGGAATGCATTAACTTTAAAGTATTTTTTTTTTAGGGTCTGCAAAAGTCAACCTTATGCATCAATTTGATTATTATCACAGTTGATTGGTCATGAACATGACAACTCACTGCGTGATGAAGCCTGTAGAATGCAGGTATATGCCCCTAAGAATAAAGAGATTGGGGCAAAAATGCCCCTGCATGAGTTTTTGTCTCATATTTATGTCATATGATATATAGTTAAGACCTAAGATAAAAAACATTCTGTAATACGCCCCCTGTTGTATAAAATTAATATCAAATTTGCCCTTGTGCTATTTGGGACGAAAACAGCACTTGTGTGATATTGCACTCGTTGCTCGTGTGATGAAGAACAGCTATAAAGCTTGAGCAAATACTTCTCACTTAAGCCGTCTATTATTCGAAAGGCTTGAGTGACAATATTCCCTTCATCCTCTGTGGCTGCATCAGAAACACCGGTAACACTTTAGTATAGGGACCAATTCTCACTATCAACTAGTTGCTTATTAACATGCCTATTATTAACATTGTGGCTGTTTATTGGTATTATAAAGCACATAGTCTGCTTCCCTAATCCTACACAATACCTAAACTTAACAACTACCTTACTAACTATTAATAAGCAGCACATTAGAAGTTCATTGAGGAAAAAGTCAAACTTAATGGTGTTAATAGTGAGAATTGGACATTACAATAAAGTGTGAACACCTTGTAAAGCTTCATGTGTTTGTGTGCATGTGAGAAATACATTCTTATGTGACTGTAGAATTTATGAAGCAGCATCGAGGCGTCAGTGTTTAGATGGTTAGCTTTAGCAGTTAGCATTTGCTGGTGTTTGTGGAAGCCTGGAATAAAGATGGAATAAAAAAAGTAGCTGCGACTTTATTTCACAATCAGACTTTTTTCCCCCTCTTACAATTCTAAGTTTATGTCTCACAATTCAGAGTCAGACTCTCTTGCAATTTTGAACAATGTAGTCTGCTTTGTGATATATAAACTTGAGATGTAGACTCATTTACATTACAAAACTTTTTTATGAATTTTGGCCGTTCGTTTACACAACAGCAGCAGTTTTTGGGGCCTGAAAATGCAAACGTAAATGTGCACGTTTTTGAAAATATAGCTTGGTCTCATTGTTTATACGTCGATATTAACACGTAACATTTACAAGCACTAAACATACATTTTTGTAAGTTTTTATTGATGCTAAAACTTACAATTTAGATGTATTTCAATGTTTAAAACGTACAAATCCCTACATTCTTTTTTTGCTAAAAACATAAAATATTTACATATATTTTTTATCATTAAAATATTTGTATCAATGCATTTTTATAATTTTATCGAAAAGGGATTACAATTTTTTAGACCCCTTAACCTACCCCCAAAGCTAAACCTGCCCATTCTATAGTGAATACATAAATATATAAAACATAACTCACCGAAATATGCAGGGAAATGACCATTTTAGTAACTATATAGCATTAAAAATATATTTTTATAGTCACTAATCCCACTCCTACCTCTAAACCTAACCATATGTTTGTATAGTATAAGAAAAACATGACAGACAGATAAATGCAATTACAATAATTTATTTATTGCAAAAATGTCAAAAGCAGAAACACGACATGTTGCAATCTTTTGCGTTTTTGGTCTATTTCATGGTTCTATTGTCAGTCACAGTATGTCGGAGAAAACGCCTGTTGTGTCCCATGGCAAAATCAAGTTAATATTACATAATAAGTAATGGTTAAACAATTGCAGAAATTGTAAATTTTTAGGGTTTAAAGTGTAGTCTTGTTTAACATGCTGTAGGCCTAAAAGGATTTTTAGGTGTCGTAAATATGTCAGTATTGTACGTTAAAATGCTGAAAATACATATTTGTAAGTTTAGGTGCTGTAAATATGTCAGTACGTTTTAGTGTCGGTGAAAATGTAAGTAAATGTACTTTTTGTAGAACCATTTTACGTAAAATGCATACGAATTATCATGAGATCACGCTGGAAAATCACAGTGTTACCTTATCTGTGTAAATGATAAAAACACGAATGTGTTGTCGTGTGCGTGTGTTTTACATGTTCAGTCTATAGGTATGTGCACAGGTGCGTAGTGCTTCTTTACAAAGAGACATCGCCACCTACTGGCCTGGCATGCACAATACAGCGTTTTCTGTCATTTTCGCAGATGTGTGATCAGGAATCACTTTGACAACATTGTTATCTGTATGTGAAACTTTCTAAAAACAGTAAGGAAAAACTTGTGTGTTTTGTGTCAATTGTCGCGTTAACATACCCTCAGAATCCTGAATTCCTCACACTTCTGATGCATTTTCTGTAAATTGAGTTTACATCTCACAATTGATTGTTTACAGGTTTTTTTTTTTACATTTTCTTAAACATTTTTAGCAACAAATCACACTTTATTTATACTACAGAATATGTTTTACCATATTATATCTCTGGCAAAAGTACTCTCTTAAGGAGCAATCACATTTCATGTTGAACAGGTGAAATCCAGTGATTTCAAGGCCACACACTGCCAATAAAAGTCACTAAAAATACAACACAACGTTCCTTGTTAATATGAAGAAATTTTCCATATTGATTTTTCACAGGTGTATGAATTATACGTGACATTGTGTTTTGTTTGAGGGTTGATGGAAATGTCCATAAATGGAAAACACTGGTAATTTCCATGTTTTTACAGATTTAGAACTTTTTTTTTATGTCATATAGATTTGAAAAAGTATGATTTTTAGAAAAAAGTAAATAAATATGCAGAATGTACAGAAACGTATGAATGAGACCAATTCATACAACTTAGCCACCAATTCGCCAAAATGTAAACTACTTATGAATTACCATGGGATTGTGTTGTTTGTTTTCTTATAGTCCACTAATATGACATTCATTTGCTGAAAAAAAACAAAAAAAAACATCAGTCCGGTAAACCTTTCTAGAGCCTCACATATGCCACACAAACTGCTGCAGCAATAGTTTGACGCATTGTTTACTCAAGTTTTGTCAACAAGTGACAAGAACACTTGTTAACTACATTATAAGAGCCAAAATCAATCATCAGCAACATCTGTCTGGAGTCACACCGAGAGCGGTTGTCAAATACAATAATTTCCTTCATATACATATATTCACACGTTGTTTCACAGGCCTCTCGCCTCTCCACAGGCCTGAATAATTCATGACTCACACAACAGTGTGTCTGTGCCCAGCAGTAAATGATATCATCCCTCTGGGCATTAACAAGCTTTCTCAGCATAAGTATGTTGCTATACCACATTTGACATGTTTCAACAATCTGTCAATGCAGAGAGCCAATTGAAACAGTGAAGTGGTGTAGAGTTGGTACTCACACAAAATGTATTGTGTACCAGTGGATTTGTGTGGAGAAAACCGGTTCAATGGGTTCAGGAGATGCTAGAAGTAAATGATGTCTCTCGCATGTACAGTTATGGATGCGTCGCTCCACTAATGAACTCTTTCA
>NW_015508279.1:9578-10887 GCF_001515645.1 Sinocyclocheilus grahami | reverse complement strand
TCACTCACACACACACACACACTCACTCACTCACTCACTCACACATACAGTATATACACACTAACTAGAAATTATCACTCAAAAGATAATTTAAAGTCATTCTTTTGTTAGATGGGAAACGCTTTGAAACAACATTACATAAAGAAATGTTTTGATTTAACATTGCATAAATAATATTAATAAAGATATTGATTAAAAATGAAATTATACTCTCAAACTAAATCTAAACTGAAATCAGTTATTCACTCATTAAGTCTTAATGAGTGAGTCATTGAATCAATCATTCAACCGATTCATTCAAGCAGCTGATTCATTCAAAAATGAAGCAAGTTACTGCCTATGGATCATTGAATTATTGACTCAACCGTTTATTTCAAAAACATGGATTAATTCAGTAACAAAACTGCTATCATTTGCAAAATTAAGCAAAAACAGACAACGTTATGTCTAAAATGTAACCAAATTTCCTTCGTGTTTATTAAACCACTGTGTAAAATTAATATCACATTATCAATGGGGCAGATATTGGGGAAAAGCAACACTCGTGCTGGTGTGATACTGCTAAACAATATTTTTCTGCCCTCATATCTTGAATTTTAGGCTCATATAACTGCATTCTCATAGGCTTCATTCCGGAGTGAGTCGTCCTGCATCAGGATCATCAGACACTGAATCAATTATATTATATGTTTGATTGAACCATCTCTTTAAATAGCAGGCTTTGCTGTGGAGCATATCAGTGAGTTCATGAAATAAAGATTCGCTATTTGCAGTGCAAGCCAGATACTACTTAGAAGTCAATGCTGAACAGCCAGAACCGCTAGTGAAATTGGAAATTCATTAGAGCACATTTAGTTTAATTGTATTTGATTTTAATGGGAGGCTACTGGAGGTCCAGCTAAATGGCCGGTATGTTATAGCAGAGATACGAGATCTCAGCGTAATGGAGATCAACGGTCCGTATCCGAGTGAGTTATCCGGACACAAGAGTCCTTCTTCTGCTCTAAAAGCTTACTTTCAACAACCTGATATTATTGAGGACTTCTACAATTAATTTAAACCCCTTCCACAAAACAATTTTATTACTCAGTATTTTGTTCTTGTTTTCCAGTAAAACTTTCTAAATGTATTTACAACTAGATGCATTTATTTGAGAAGCAAGTGTGTTTAATATAACAGGATTTATATCCTGAGAATATGAAATGCATTATAAAAGAGAATATTATTGGATCAAGTTGGTATTTTTTTTAAGCATAAACTTAATTAAGTTTAGTTTGAGTTATGCATGAAATTTAAAAGCATAAGAAAT
>NW_015508279.1:0-2213 GCF_001515645.1 Sinocyclocheilus grahami | reverse complement strand
AGTTATTCTGACCTTTACTTGATCAAAATCAGTCAAGATTTGACAACAGAAAGACACAAGAAGCTCGAGCTGAAGCTGAACGTTTGTACGATTACACTAAAAGAGCTTTTACTGTATAAAACACTCTAAACTATCAATCAGACGACAGAAGGTGTGAAGAAGATTGTGTGCGACAGCAAAGCTTGACGTGCATCAAATATGATGCAGTAGGCTTTATAGGGTTAAATAATTCGATGGAACCTTCTGCTGTTATGAAAGGCTATAATAAAGGTAATAATCGGTTGGTCTATAGCAGCAAGTTCATCTGAGGATTTGTCTTGCATTCTCTTCACAGACAGTCAAGGTCCAAGGCAATGACATCTCCCACAAGCTGCAGATCTCTCGGGTGAGTAAGAACGACGAGGGTCTGTACGAATGTCGCGTCACAGACGCTAACTACGGAGAGCTGAAGGAGTACAAGGCTCAAGCCTACCTTAAAGTCAACGCCACCATCCGCCCTCGCAACAGGGCCATTAAGAAGAGCTCTCCGCTGCACCTGACCGATAAGAAACCCCGCAAGAGCAGCTCGGCTCTCGGCCAGGACAGTGACAGCATGAGTTCAGACCAGAGGTCCCAGTCCACTTCTACCTCACAGACGGCACACTCCAAAACAGTGGAGCACAGCACAGGGTCAGGTACGAGACGCTGCCCGCTTATTTCTGTCTCTAACCATCAGTCATTGCGTTTCAACATGCTTGCAGATTGCATAAAGAAACCGCTTCAGTGCATCAGATTTCATTATTAATCGTCTGTGATGCCATAGAATGATAGATATTGCAGTGTTCAGGGGATTTTGAAATGGAAATCAAAGGTGGTTTTGTGCTGACCACTGTACTAAATATGATGCACTACTGAGAAAAAGAAGAAGTAATCCTTCTGCTGAGCGACTTTAATAGTATTTAAATTTGCATTTACAATATGTGCATAATAATTAATATGTGAGCAAGATATGTATGGCCAGTCACTGCCAGTGTAATAAGCTACATTTAATTACTTCAGCGTTTATGTAATTGGAATTCAAACTCAGCCAGTTTGTAAAGTTTTACATTACATACTTTTATTGCAGTTATAATGTCTTTGAGAGTTTTACCGTGAGGGAAAACAATGCAACCAGTTATTATAGCTATTTAGATTAATGATGCCATATTATTGCAAATTAAAATATTAAAATACATGTATACGTAATAGAGTTGCTAATAGGTTTTATTTGAACTGTTGTAGAACTAGTAATGGAGTTTAGAAACTGTCAGCAGGCAATAAATAGCAGGCCTATAATTGCATTGGCTGAAGCTATTATATTGAGCTCAAAATAGCAAATATGTTCCTCTTATAAAAGCAAACTTTGCCTTATTATATAAAAAAATTGCATTTTAGGGAATAAACATGCATTAGTGTCAATTAATAATTATTTACATCTGGTATTACATCTAGATTATACTGACCTCAAAATTGCAAATGCATTCGTCATTTGAAAGCAAACTTTGTCACAGTGTATCATACAGAATCGTTTTAATCAGCAGATCAACATGCAAAAATATGATTGCTATTAATTTGACACAGAGCCTATTAGAATTATTGGGGCAGATTTAAAATCACTAATAACTTGGGCATCTTTGTGACATGAAAAAAACAAACAAAAAACATTTATTTGGGCCAGATCTGGAATATTTGGAGGTCAAGTATTAATAGTCTACAGTGAGATCAGGGGATATTTACTGTTATTTGCAATTCATAAAAAGTGAAATATGGCACAATACATATAGGGTACTCCCATGCATTAATAATCAATGTTTGAAGTGCTTATAGACAGTTAACAATGTTAAATTGTTCAAGTAGTGTCTTAAATCATTCTGGATGGATGAAACAGAGTAACGTTGCTAAATATCTTTGAATTGCAAATCAATAAATTTATCTTCCTGATATTTTAAATCAAAATCCTGCACACTGTGGACAATTCAATTAAACTCTCAACTTGTGATTTGAATAAAAGCCAGCTCTTACATTCTGAACTCTCCGAAACCAGCAGAGATCTTACAAACCGTAAAAAAAAATAAAGAAAGTTCGGATCAATAAATCAAGCATCTAGATTATTAAATTTGATTGCACGGAGGTTCTTCTAACATATAATTTGTACGGCATGTAAAATGAGCGGAGGTCAGATTAATTGCATGCAC
>NW_015508278.1:25215-25692 GCF_001515645.1 Sinocyclocheilus grahami | reverse complement strand
TCCATCACCATGCTAAAATCTTCTGAGAGTTGTCATGATTAAAATGTTACCTTGTCATTTATACATTTTCTTTTCTTTTTATATTTTATCAACAACTTTTATTGTCTTCTGGTTGTATTTGCATAATGAAAATCTAATCATTTTAGTTTTAATATCTGAAAGCCATGAAGTGTTATGTATGCTCTTTGGCCTTTCTGTTTTAAATTTCTCAAAGATTTTGAATTGAATAGAAATTAATGGAAAGCCTTTATTGTCATTGTATTTTTCTGCATACAATGAAATTTGGAGCTCCTGACTGGTGTTAGAAAACAAACATATAAACAAAAAGTGACCGAGTCCTAATATTGCACACTGAGCAATCTGAGTAAAGTGAGCATTGACAGCACTACACATTGACATCTACATTGATTTGAAACAGTAAGAAGTGCAAACTGAAATGGAATAAGTGGCAGTAGTGATTAGTGACCAGATATAGTC
>NW_015508278.1:19274-22256 GCF_001515645.1 Sinocyclocheilus grahami | reverse complement strand
CTATCGTTTAAAGAATAACTCAAATATGTTTTTAGTCGCATGCATAAAACGTCAACTGGAACGCAGAACAGTTTTTTCCCCCCATAGAACAGAATTATACAGTATATAAACCTGAACATGGATACACAGTCAGTCTCCCAGTATAACCACTGGGGTCAGTGGAGTCAAGGATGTGGATCCTTTTAAGTTTTGGCAGCAAAACTAAAGTTTACAAAGTAAAATTTCTAAAATATAGCCATTTCCAAAATGAATCACATTATTTGAAGACAACAACAACTTACACACAGGGTCCAGTGACTTGACTTGCATATAGGAAAAAGGATGCAGTCTTTTGAGGATGCATCAGCTTGTTTGGAGTAAACAGAGACATAACGTAAAAATAAGTTACAATATTAAGTGATGATAACATTGAAGCAGTGCATTAAAATTGAACTCCACATTTCTAAAAACCACTAAGAGGCAGGGACAGAAATGGATCACAATTTAGAGGTGGTTGCCAAGTGGCCACTACATATGCACTGACAACATGAACATACTTGCCCTGAAAAAAAGACAAGCATCATGTATTATCATTATTAGTTATTGTTAAACAGGTTTGTTAATCATACCCATATTACCTTCTGCCCAGAAATGTGGAATAGCGGAGAAAGGCAACAATTCACCTGTTGCATGAGGATCAGAATGTTTTAGGTTACAGATGAAAAAAATAATAATTTTGATCACAAGCTACTTAAAATATATTAAAATGCAGTTATGTTTCAAAAATAACCACTAACTGTTACAAAAAACAAACAAACAAAAAAATCAAATGTTTTAATACTTATAATCATATTTATAAACAAATCTAGCCTGACTTTTTTGTGGTTTGCTCAAGGCTAGATATGATATTTAAAGATTATGATCCTTATGTGAAAGCATGTATACCGGTGGGTTTGGTTGGTTTTGCAACTGGAATTCTGGGATCTCCTTCCTGGCACATACATCCCGAATTCCGGAAATGTTGGGGACGTTTTTTAAATTTGAATAAAATGAAAACTTAAAAGAATTTCAAATCACATGAGCCAATATTTTATTCACAATAGAACATAACAAATGTTTAAACTGAGAAACTGTACAATTTTATGCACAAAATGAGCTCATTTCAAATTTGATTCTTGCTACAGGTCTCAAAATAGTTGGGACGAGTGCATGTTTACCGTGGTGTAGCTTCTCCTCTTCTTTTCAAAAGAGTTTGAAGACGTCTGGGCATCGAGGTTATGCGTTTTGGTGTTGGAATTTGGTCCCATTCTTGCCTGATATAGGTTTCCAGCTGCTGAAGAGTTTGTGATTGTCTTTGACGTATTTTCGTTTAATGATGTTAATCATTAATGTTCTCTATAGGTGAAAGATCTGGACTGCAGGCAGGGCAATTCAGCATCTGGACTCTTCTACTACGAAGCCATGCTGTTGTAATAGCATGAATAGCATGTAATTTGTTGTAATACCCACACTTGCTGTCTTGGCCACTTGAGAGCGTTTACGGATCCAATAGGAATGAATGAGAACTGCCATAAACTGAATCACACCTGTCACAAAAAGTCTGTGACTTCTCTCATAAAACAAACATTTTTTTCGGTGTAATCTCTAAAAATAGTCCAATCCAAAAGTATTGCTTAGTGTAAAACATGCTGGAGATTAACTGATAGGCTGTCGATTCATTAAATGATAAGCTGTGTATAAGAAAAAGATGTCTTGCGTTCTTTATTGTTTAATAGAGGCCAATCGCCAAGACTTGAGAGAATCATTTTATAAAGTCAAAAATGTTCACCATTAATGTTTAGTGTGTGAATAAAATGTAAATAATGTGAGACTCAATTTCTAGTGTTAAACAAACTTTTATTTCAAACTAACGCTGAACCTGAGAATGTAAAATAAATGACTTGTTGCACCTGGCGCTTGTCAGAGACACATCCACCAAACCGCAGGTGTTTAGAACAGAAAAAGCAAAAAGCTTTTATGAACTGAGTGAGTTGAATCACTATTTTGTAATATCAATTGCAGATAGACAGCAGCTAAATTAATATGTAATTATTTGAAAATGTTGATCATTACTTTAATAATTCTTTCATGCATAAACCACCCTTAGTTAATGAACAAATTAAAATATTTACATTCCTTGTGCTAATTTTCTGTGCTAAATACCTAAAGTAGATCATTTTTATGCATCCAACACTGTATTATACCAGGGTAGGAAGTAACGATTACACACAAAAAATTTAAATAAATAGATCAAATACATCAAAGGAATACTACCATGGTAACTTCTGACCAAAAAGACTTTGTGAATGGGCAATGATACAACAGATGTAGAATTGATTCCTCTTCAATATTACAAAAGGAACAAAGAAGATGCATTCTGGAAAACCCTGCTCCAAAGTAAATTACACGAGTAATTTCTATCAAGAGTTTTACAATAGAGTGCAATGGGATAAAGAGTTTGTGAGGAAAGGTCCATAAGTTATCAGGTGCTTTAGGGAGGTTCTTTGAATTGAAGAAAGCACGCTTCTAATAAAGAAGTTATTGCATTTTTGGGCTAATACATGAACACTACTGATAGCAAGTGTATGAATATAATCAGGAAGATCAGACGTCATCAGTGAGAGTCTGACTGGAGATTTGACGCCTCACTCTCCGTCTCTGATCAATAAAACCTGAATCGCTTCACTCGGAGTGAATGAAGTCTTTAAAACTGTGTGAATGTGAAGAAATAAGGAGACCGAGCGAGGAGTTTGTTGCGTTTATATTTTTTCACAATGCATATAAGTTCAAAGCAGCTTTACAGAGATTTGTGTGTCTGAATGTCGTGTTACAGAAATTATGCTTTAATAATCTCCATAAGGTGTTTGAGAGGAGTCAGACTCATGTTCAACAAGCTAGACCGGTCCGAGTGCTTCGGATGCAGCTGTAGTTAGCAACTATTTGTTAATATTCTAGCAATAAACT
>NW_015508278.1:14917-15182 GCF_001515645.1 Sinocyclocheilus grahami | reverse complement strand
GGCGCTATGGAGTTATTCTCATCCTACACAATGATGCAGACAGTTCTTCAAAAGAGTTTAACCGGTTGCATTGTGTGTTCCCATAGTCTAGTCTTGGTTTTGCTTAAGTAACATGTATTAACTATAGTTATTAAACAAACTTTTACAAAATATGTACGGTTACTGAAACTGATCTATGCATAGCTGAGAGGCTAATCAAATGGCATGCTTTTAGTCATTAAAAATCATATCAAACAAAATGTAACAAATTTAAAGCAACAATCAC
>NW_015508278.1:13183-13655 GCF_001515645.1 Sinocyclocheilus grahami | reverse complement strand
CATGTTTGGTTAGTTAATTAAGTAGTCATGCAGTGTGTTTGCTGTCTACATCAGTTTGTCTAAAACACACAAAGCAATCAGCAATATGTTTGTAATGGTTCATGGAAAAACAAAATATTGGACGAATGCTATGGTGACATCAAAGAAGCACATAAGATCAGACCTCCTCTTTTAAACTCAGAGCATAAATCCATCCAGTTAATTCCGGTCTACAGGTCCGCATTTAGGAAGAGTACACCGGTTTTCAGAACAGTTCATGTGTGGCAGGACGGGGTAAAGGAGGAGCTGAGTGGTTGCTTTTGGGCCACAAATAGAGAGGTTTTATTAATCAGGATGATAATATTGATACTGTAATCCAATGCTCCCTCAAAGAATAAATAATATGTCGCGCACAGGACAGATGTAAAAAGGAGTTGGGCAAAGGTTAAATTCTAGTAAATGTGAAATAATTGCAATGCTCGGGCAAACCGCT
>NW_015508278.1:8072-11803 GCF_001515645.1 Sinocyclocheilus grahami | reverse complement strand
TCTATTTGTGTTATTTAAGTTATTTATAATAAGTGAAGTTTACTGGTAAGTGCACTGATGTCAGACTCATCTCAAGTATAGATTTGAGAATGGACTTAAAATAGATGAAGCACTGCAGGAAAACCACTAATACACGTGTCATCAACAGGTCTACTGGTCGAGAACAAAACAGTCTCTCATAAAATACATCAACTCTTTGTCATTAAACATAATTCTGCAGCTAGCAATCATCTTGCCATCAGGGCATTCTTCATCAGACTTGGGTTAGGTTATTTCTCTGAGTCATACAATAGTTTTGGTTGCTATAACATGCCACTGGTGGGTGAGAACAGTCTCATGGTGAAAGATAGAAAACCCCCTCCACATATGAGTTTCATTTCTAAAACATAAGGCTGCTCACTAAATGGAAACAGATGTTATTGGGACAGCTCCTGCCTTGTTTGTTACAGTTAACAGAGAATAAATAGGCCTATGTTTGTCACATCATTATAAGTGTTTGATCTTGAAGTGTTTTGAGTTATCATTGCAAAAAATGTGTTTATGTAGGCTATATACTGTTTCTATATACAGTACCAGTCAAAAGTTTGGACACACGAATGGGAAGTGTGTCCACACTTTTGACTATACTGTACTATAATATAGCCTAAAGAATATCGGCCGATATATCGGTATCAGTCTTTTTTTACTCCCTAATATCGGTATTGGCATCGGCCCCCAAAAAACGGTCGGGCTCTAGAAATAAACAGTGGCGGCAGCTCCAGGATTTTTTTGTGGGGGTGCTAAAAAACTAATTCAATTGAATGAAAGTAATGAATGCCTAAGCGTCATCTATCTAAATAGCATGCAAATTCAGCCACCTTGAGTTCTTTATATACAGCAGCTTCAAAAAAGGCATGTTTTACTTTTTCTTTCTGTGGTATTAAACTTCTCATATGCCACTGTTATTAGTAACTTCTAATGCCAACTGCCAAATATGAATGACACTTACAAATTAATACAATTTATGAACGCACATAGAAAAGAGAAAAAGTAGGGATTTTTTCTTTTGTTATTGGTTTATTTTATTTATTTTTGTATTTTTTTTACACATCTATTTACTAATTTTTTAACCATCAAGTGTCAGTCACTCTCAATGCCAACTGGCAGGAAAACATGGTCAATTCTAACAATTTTTTACAATAGATAAAGTGGCGACAATTCATACAACTATTTCCACATAAGCTATTAGGGGTGGGAGAAAAAAATCGATTAATCGATGCATTGTGATTCTTTCTTTAACGATGCTGAATTGATTCTGCATTAAAATTAGATTGTGACTGTGCGGGCCTGGCGCGGATGTGGGCACGAGCAAGAAACAGAAAAATACTAGAATCACAAATAAATACAGACAGGGTGGCAATAACATGTGATGCACGGACATCGATTAGCCTGCAAACGCGGGCTATGAATGAAAGTCATACGCGAGCGAGCGGATATTGCTGAACTACTGCACAGTGTTGCAAACGATGGAGCATTGTGAACAAAGACCTAGTTTTGGTGTCTGACAATGACTCTAACATGGCTGTGGCAGCACAGCTTGGCAAGTTTCCACACGTGAGATGTTAGGCTCACACGCTGAATTTGGCCTCTCAGCGAGCGCGAAAGTTACCAGCTGGTACCAGTCCGGCTGTCTGTGCTGCGTTACTATCACCTGAGGTGAGAAAAGGTGCGGCTGAAATCTTCACTCTTACAGAATCAGATATTTCATGTGCTCAGGATGATATAAATGTCCTCAAGCCAATGAAAGATGCCACACTTCTAATATCAGAGGAGAGCAGTCCCCCAATATGTCTGATTGCTCCATTGCATGCAAAGTTGATCCAGGACATGAAAGAAAACACGGAGGAGACATCAGTGATCAGGCAGATAAAGAGGGTCATCAGTGAGGATCTCAGCAAAAGGCACACCACTGAGCAGGAGACGAGTCTTCTTATAAAATGTGCTGCTCTTGACCCACGCTTTAAGGGACTGCCTTTTCTTTCCCGAAGAAAACAGAGAGGAAACATACAGAACAGGTCATTCTTCAGTATCTGTGATAATAAATGACAAAGTTTAGCAAATGATATTACTGCATTTACTCTAACTATTAATCAATGTATACAAAATGTAAAATATTGCATGACTAATTTGCCTGAATACTTATTTTTGATCTACAGTGTGTTGTTTATTTGATTCTCTTGTTATTGCCTAAAAGCAGGAAGATGGGGCAGAAGAGCATGAAAATCCAGAAGATGGCACAGCGAATGAACCCAACAGCTCAGTGAGCCCACAGCCTGAAGTCACAGAGAATGTCCTTCTGCTTCAAAAAGAAGCGCTTCATCTTTGCTTCAAAGTCTGCTGGGACAGACCTTCTCTGATGCTTCAGGTGCAGCCCATCATCAGTCACCCTGTGCCATAGCTGAAGAGGAGATGACCAGACATCGTAGTACCCCAGCACTCTCTCTGTCTGAGGACCCCCTCAGCTGGTGGCATCTCAACAAAGTGTTGTTTCCTTTGCTCTCCAAAATGGCAAAGAGGTATTTATGCATTCCTGCAACCAGTGTCTCTGCAGAGAGAGTCTTTTCTACTGCAGGAGACATTGTTACAAAACACATAACTTTTGCCACGGTTAGGCTTTTTTCAAATCCCGAAAATGGAGACTTCAGTGTAAACGGACCAAAACTGAGACTTTTAAAAACAATGGCATGCCTGCCCACATTCGCTCTGCGTAACCTTGACGACCGTTGTCCTGGCAATTAAATTCAATGTCTTTTGAATATTTATTTTCTTGCAAGAAAAGGTGACAGTCATACAGTCATTCAAGTGGACTGCAGAGTGTGACAAAGTGGAAAAGCCCAAACTCAAACATACCTTCATCAAATGCTGATGCTTTGCTCTCATCCAATCATAATGCATATTCAACATATATGTCCATTTAAGGTGTCCAGCTATGTCCTCCAGATGCGTTTCTAAGAATTGAATGCAAATCATTTAAGTAGCCAGGCCGTCTAAGAAACTAAAATAACCTCTCTGTCTCACACACTTGTCTTGCACACATACACAAATAGATTTCCTGTTATCTCTCAGCTCAGCGAAAACTCAAGCATACTGAAGCACTCAAGATACAGTCTAAAGAACACTCTTTAGTACAGTGAAGCAACTAATACTAATAATAATATTAATATTTCAGATAAAAAATAACATTTCCTCCACAACCGTGTAAACAATAACACGATGCTCATTGTTGTCCCCATAGATATGTACACATGTGGTTGTACCCAGAGGCTGTAGCTGCATGAATGCTCAGATGACATGCGTTTTCTGTTGTGTAGTGTGGCCCGAGAACGTTTCTGAAACGCACTGAAAACGCAAGTGTAGACGATCGTTTTCATTTTAAAATGCCTTTAAAACAAAAATGCACTTAGTGTAAACAGGGCTTGAGACTGTCGGCTTGTGTTATTGTTCTCATCTGCAAAGTGTCTGAAAAAACATCATGATAGCTGTTGATACTAAACTTAAAATGAACGCTAATGCGCACTGTACCTAAGCGCGGCTAATTAACCCCTCCCCCATTATGTCAATTGTTTATAGGCCACATATTAGGCACCTTTTTATTTTTAGGTTTTTAATGTTTCATTTTCAATGCTATTGAAAGTGACACAGAGTTCAAAAACAGCAATGTCCCCCGCACTTTTAGAAAAAGGTGATTCTGT
>NW_015508278.1:7792-8062 GCF_001515645.1 Sinocyclocheilus grahami | reverse complement strand
GGGCGCGTCTGTCATGAGCTTCAAATCTCCTGTTGCTCTCGCGATGTCACTTTGCTCTTTGGGTGGTTTGGGGGTAAAATGCACCCCAGAAAAAAGCAGAGGACGATCACGTCCTTTTTCAAACACTGTAAGCATGTGTTATGTCACGATGACACAAATCACGAGATCGAATTTCTAAGTTATTATTTGACCTAACAGGCGTCTACACGGATGCGATCATGCGACGCGACAAAAGAACCCGTTAAACGAGGCATGTGACGCGTCACGTCG
>NW_015508278.1:0-561 GCF_001515645.1 Sinocyclocheilus grahami | reverse complement strand
TTTTTTTTTTTTTTTTAATTAAACGAGTTTGTTGCATTTGGATCCAGTCCCTCTTTTGATTCAAGTTCAAGCTGTTTTATTGGCCAAAGCATTTTAAGTATGTGAAAAATACAAAATATATAATTGCACCACCAAATTAATAAAGGAGACAATAAATGTGTAATAAATTCACCTTCATCACTGTGCATCAGTAATTTAACTCATGTTATATTAATGCATTAAATATTAATTTGGTTTTCCAAATGTCTAATCATATAAAAACTAGACAAAAAAAAATAATGAACATCAATAAATGAACATGATTGAATTTATTTTTATTATCTATAGAACTTTCCAATCCAAGATTTTTGCACCCAAGACAAGAGATGAGCAAGGATATTTAGCACTATTACTCGACCGTAATCATGAGATGAATTCATTAAAGAATGTGTGACCTTCTCTGTCAATTTATTCTGAAATAATATTTGACCAAAGCTGCTCCTCGTGACTTTTTTCTGTGTAAAATAGAGATGTTGCTTTCAAGGTCAAAAGGACTTACAATTGACGATGCTGGCCATGCTG
>NW_015508277.1:25378-26105 GCF_001515645.1 Sinocyclocheilus grahami | reverse complement strand
TCTTCTGTACAAAAAAACCTATTGTGTAACAGCCTTACATTTAGCCCGTATTAAAAGTACATACATTTGAGTGAACATCTTTATACCATCATGCAGTTCTTTTAAAGTAAAACCATTCCACACAAGTGCTGTCTACACAGAGACATCAGTTAACATCCACCTGTTGCTGTGAGCCGTGGAGCGAAACTCTCCTATTATACCAGCATTTTAAGAAACTCTTACCTGCACGCTTCTGTCTGGATGCGACTCATAACACCAGCTGTCGGGGTTACGCCATAAACGGAGTGTTATTATAAAGCATAACTGCGCGTGTCTTGAGGCAAAGTGAAGCTACTGCTGTGTCCAGAGCTGATCAGCGAGAGGGGCGGGGCCACAAAGGGGCGGGGCGATTACAGGAAAAAGTTAGTGAGCTGTCCATCAATGGCCCTCATATTTGTTTATGTAAATGTTAATGCTGCATAGCTGTACACATGTAATATGAATAGTAAGCCTAGAGTTAAAGTAACAGTTCACCCCCCCAAAAAAAAAATAATAATAATAATAATAGGGCATCATTTACTCACCCTCAAGTTGTTTAAAAAGCAGTTTCTTTCTTCAGTTGAACACAAAAGAAGACATTTTTATTAACGTTGGTTGACGGCCATTGACTTCCATAGTATGTTCTTCTATACTTGGAGATCAGTGGCTAACAGTATTTTCATGCAGGCTGACTAAATGACAGTAATTT
>NW_015508277.1:16835-18171 GCF_001515645.1 Sinocyclocheilus grahami | reverse complement strand
GATCATGTGACACTGAAGACTGGAATAATAAATTACATTTCAAAATACAACATTTAAAATCAAATAGAAATCAGTTTAAATTGTAATCCTATTTTAAAATATTTAATTGATATAATATTTCACATAAAAACATTTAAAAAAAAATCGTACAGACTCTAAACGTTTGAACTGTAGCGTACATTTGCAAATAGTTTGAGAAGAACCTTGACATTCCAACCTTATAGTCGTAATTTAAAATACAGAAAATCCCGTTACCTTCAAGTGTTCAGTGAGCGTTTTAGAGTATTTCAGTGCACTTTCTTTGCGTAGCTTGAAGAGCCTCAAATACAGGAGCGCTTGGCACCTCAGGCTGCAGAGAGACACAGACGGATCCACTGATTAGATCTGCCACTGGTTACCAAACACTGGATCCACATTAACATAACTTCATCACTAAAGTCAAATAAAGATGGCTGGTATCAAACACTGATAATACATTTAAAGGAACAGTTCATCAAAAATAAATGTACTCACCCTCCACACCTGTATGAGTTTCCTTCTTCAGTTGAAGATAAAAAGATATTTTGAAGAATGTTGGTAACCAGACAGTTGACCAACATTCTTTAAAATATCATCATTCGTGTTCAACAGTACAAAGAAACTCATACAATTTTGGAACAAGTGTAGTGCGAGTAAACAATGACAGGATTTTCATTTTTGGGTGAACTGTCTCCTTAACATCATTCTGTTGGAAATAGAAAATTACTCTTACTAAAGATTGTAAAAGCATACTAAGACCGGGCTGCTCGTTGTGTCATTAATAGCATCTCAGATAAACCTCGATTAAGTGTCTTCATATATTCTCAAATTCCTTCTTGTGTTCGTTTAGAGAGCCACTGATGTGTTTCTGCGACGTACCACAGCACCGCTAGCCTTTTGTCTGCAGAGGTTGCATCCGGCGCCAGGTAGCTCTTCAGCTTCATAGTGTACCTGCACAACACGCAAACAAGCGTTTGTCAGCAAACTCTGAAAGCACAACGAAGAGAGACGCTGGAGGAATAATCTGGCAACTTACTTGATGAGTTCCACAGTTTCTGCGTACATGGGGAAGGGCGATTTGGCCTCCTGGGCGCTTTTCTCCAGGGCGTTTCCACACTCGATGAAAGACACCACAGCATCCAGATAATACACGGCCTTCTCAAACCTGTCCATCTGTGGAAAGGACGATACACGTCAGAGACAAACCGAAAGCTGCGTCCCAAATGATGCACTATACTCTATGCACTCATGCACTATGTACTTAAGCACTATGTACTCAACCATGAAGTGTATGAATTATATAAGGTTATTTTGTCAT
>NW_015508277.1:15452-15872 GCF_001515645.1 Sinocyclocheilus grahami | reverse complement strand
AAAAAAAAATTGCACTAAACATTAGTTTTGATGCTTGAAAACCCCTTTCTAGACAAACAGAAGTGACTCATGAGCTTGGTGTGAGGAGAGCACCTGTTGGAGGACTAACACAAAAGGTCAGGGGTCACAGAAATGTCATGCAGATTATCTGACACGCACGTCGAGAACCGTAGGCCAGTAAACAAACCCTCACCAGAGCATCTGCATTGTGTTTCAGTTTCTTCGCTTCTTGAAGGTAATGATCAGCCGAATGAACCCTGCAATTCAGAAGAAGGACTGGCTGTTACTTCACATCAAAAGTTCAAAAACTTCAACACCATGTCCAAAAATTAAGACAACGAAATAATGATAAAACAATACATGATGCTTAAACATCCCACTATGTGTAGCCAGATTTTAGACCAATGAGATTTCACCATG
>NW_015508277.1:14180-14400 GCF_001515645.1 Sinocyclocheilus grahami | reverse complement strand
GTCTACACTGGATGCGGCGCGACACGACAAATCCCCGACAGTAAATTGCTGCCACGTTCCATTTATGACGTGCTGATACAAATTTCAAATGATTTTCCATGGTCGCTTTGTCTCGTCCAGTGTAGACAGACTTTAGCTGATGTGGCGCGGCGCGACGGTGTAGACACGGTGTAACGGTTGCCTGATACATTACAGTACATAAAATTTCACTTAACACCTA
>NW_015508277.1:874-14152 GCF_001515645.1 Sinocyclocheilus grahami | reverse complement strand
ATGAATGACTTGCAGATCCTGAGCACCACTGACAAACATCTAATCTTGTCAAATGTGTGGTAAGTACTGCCGCTCCATAGTATAAACGGACTACGTGCGATCGTGAATCTCGAAAGTGAAAGTGAAACTAAAAAGCGATCGTGCTTTCAAAAGCAGTTTCAATGCCAGGCATAATAGCGGCTCCCTGATGCCCGAAATATATATGTAGTATAATGACCCAATGATATAACTGCGAGTGAAAATATTGAAATACATATTTTCCTCCCATCTCGTATTTATTCCCTTTAGGGGTTCCGTATACATGTCATTTTCTTTCCGAAGACGGTATTGGGATGCGGCAGATTTCTGGGGGTATCACGATGCCGGCTCAACATTGTGATGTCTATCAGCCATCGGCGATGGACGATGGCATCGTCTATCGGCCCAACCCTAGTTTTAACTAAGTTATTACATAAAGTGCTGCAAAAATTTCCAGAAACTAGATGTTGTGTACATGCACAATACAGGATGCGTTACGTAAAAGTTGAAGACAGTACACACTGGCAGCATCCAGCAACTAGTCTTTGAGAGAGCCTGAGGTCTTCTCATGTTGGCCTGTGTTTGTGTGTGTATATTTGTAAAAAGGGGAGGATGACAAGTGCAAACACACCTTGGCATCCCTGCGTAGGGGCTTGTCGTCACCTTTACGGTGTTTGGAGTTGGAGCTGCTCTTGCTGCTGCCGCTGCTGGGTACAGAGGCGGAGGACTGGCTGAGCGTCCGCTTGCGGCCCTGGTGCTCTGATTTGGGCGTCCGCTGCAGCGTAATCGAAGGAGAGGGCGCAGACTCCTTTTCTTTGTCCTGAGCACGCTTAGACGAGCTACAGAAAACATTAGGGGTTTAACATGATTATCGAACGGCTCGGTAGGATGAAAAACAATTATTCACACTGCTCCAAAGACTCTGAACTGCGCTGATGTGAGAGGTCAATTGTCTGCTATTCACTTTAATGCAGGCTTTCACACTTTAAGACATTATTTTTCCATATGCATTACATTAACATGTATTTTTGTGCATTAACCACAATGTAGCACAATGTGATACATTTGAACAGTTTTGGAGAATGAAAAGCCAGTGTATTAAAAAATAAACATTTAAAAAAATATATATTTTTGATATTGTCAATTTGCAGGTTATTTATGGTTTACCACAATCTGCAGATACATGTGATCCGATATATTAAAGTAAAAGAGGAGCGATGTTACAAATTGATACATTTTTGCAACAAAGATTTTTTTAAATGTGTCCCTTGGCAATCAAAAGAGGCTTTTTTGCACCAATGGGATATACATTGTTAAAATATGACGTGCATTCACTAAAACATTTTTGCTGTTTAAAGGTAAAGATCTTGCGGTTGCTTACTCAAAAGTATATGAAAATTGTTGTGATTTTAAATAAAAAAAAAATAATGCATTGCAATGCATTTACAGAAAGTTCACCAACATTAATATTTGCTTTTCAGTTATAACATTTGAGGGATTAAAGCAGAATGAACTCACTCTTTACTGTTCGATTTGTGTGACGACTTTTCATCCTGTTTGGACTTCTTACCGTCTGGTTTGAGACCATCGTCATCATTCTGTGGAAGAAACACGATAGTTATTAAAAAAGGTACACAATTGTTCAAAAGTTTGGGGTCAGTAAGATTTTTAATTGGTACATTTATTCAGCAAGGCCACATAAATACATTTATTATATAAATACAGAATATTTCTATTTGAAATAAATGCTGTATTTTTCTATTCATCAAAGGATCTTTACTAAAAATGTATCACTTTTTCCATAACAATATGAAGCAGCACAACTGTTTTCAACATTAATAATATTCAGAAATGTTTACGGAGCAGCAAATCGACATATTAGAAAGATTTCTGAAGGATCCTGTGACACTGAAGACTGGAGTAATGATGCTGAAAATACAGCTGCACATCACAAGAACCAATTACAATTACATTTGACAAACAGTTAAACTGCAATAAAAGCTCACAAAAGCCAATGTAGCCTTAATGAGCATAAGAGACTTCTTAAAAAAAAAAAAAAAAAGGTTAATGACCCCAAACTGTATGTTTACAATTAAACCAAGGATACAACCAACATGGTTCAGAGCATATTGGGTGTTCAGAAGGCAGGCTTTAAAGAGACGGGAAGTAAAACAGCGTTTCAGGCAGAGGGTGAAAAGTGATGATGCAGCAGCATATAGTACGAGACAAATAAATCACTGAAATATATGACCCTGGAGCACAAAACCAGTCTTAAGTAGCACGGGGATATTTGTAGCAATAGTCAACAATACATTGTATGGGTCAAAATTACCAATTTTTCTTTTATGCATAACAATATGAAGCAGCACAACTGTTTTCAACATTAATAATATTCAGAAATGTTTACGGAGCAGCAAATCGACATATTAGAAAGATTTCTGAAGGATCCTGTGACACTGAAGACTGGAGTAATGATGCTGAAAATACAGCTGCACATCACAAGAACCAATTACAATTACATTTGACAAACAGTTAAACTGCAATAAAAGCTCACAAAAGCCAATGTAGCCTTAATGAGCATAAGAGACTTCTTAAAAAAAAAAAAAAAAAAGGTTAATGACCCCAAACTGTATGTTTACAATTAAACCAAGGATACAACCAACATGGTTCAGAGCATATTGGGTGTTCAGAAGGCAGGCTTTAAAGAGACGGGAAGTAAAACAGCGTTTCAGGCAGAGGGTGAAAAGTGATGATGCAGCAGCATATAGTACGAGACAAATAAATCACTGAAATATATGACCCTGGAGCACAAAACCAGTCTTAAGTAGCACGGGGATATTTGTAGCAATAGTCAACAATACATTGTATGGGACAAAATTACCAATTTTTCTTTTATGCTAAAAATCCTTAGGATATTAAGTAAAGATCATGTCCCATGAAGATATTTTGTAAATTTTCTACCATAAATATATCAAAACAAATTTTTGATTAGTAATATGCATTGCTAAGAACTTAATTTGGACAACTTTAAAGGCAATATTAAAAAATTTTTGGACCCTCAGATTTTCAAATAGTTGTATCTCGGCCAAATCTTTTCCTATCCTAACAAACCATACATCAATGGAAAACTTATTTATTCAGCTTTCAGATGATATATAAATCTCAATTTCAAAAAAATGACCCTTATGACTGGTTTTGTGGTCCAGGGTCACACATATTCTAGCAAATCCCCCAAAAAAATCCCCACAGAAGATCTGCCACCAACCTTGTGTTTTCTCTTCCCCTTGCTGGCTCCCTTTTCTCCCGGCTGTTTCTGCAAGTCTTTTCCTTCAGCAGGGGAGCCCCTCTCCGCTTTCACCTCGGTTTCCTTGTAGACTCGACCAGGCACTCTGGACAGCAGACTGAGGTCGATCTGCACCAGCAGTCTGGGCGGCAGCCTCCCTTCTTGATCGCTCAGCGGGGAAAGCATAGGCGAGAACAGGACAGACGGGTTCTCAGCATACTGCTCTCTCGGCGTCTGTGAAGACGAGGGGACGCTTTCGTTGCCCTCCGAGTCCGACGATGACGAATCGGATTCTATGAACTCACGCGACTTGCTGGCCGGTTTCTTGCGTTTGTCTTGCGCCGGGCGAGGGGAGGAGGTTTTGGGCTCCTTCTTGATGTTGGGCTTGCGGAGGCCCTTGTTGGGAGCACGGACTCTGTGCGACGGGATCTCGGGCGAGGGTTCGGTCTCCACCTTGAGCCCACCCTTTGGCTCCTCCACCACAGGTGGCTTGTCTGGCTTTTTAGGCTGCTTCTTGCCCACCTCCAGTCGCCGCCCCTTCTGACTTCCCCCCTCGCTCTGAGCGGGAGACCTCTGACTTCGCCTGTCTTGCCCCTTCTGGTTTGGCCGAAGGTCTCGCCCGGCAGAGGGCGCCGCGTCTTTTGAACCTGAGCCACTGTAGACCCTGCTGGAGTTTTCTCCTCGCCCCTCTTTCTTATGCTTTGTTGGCGTCGTGCTGCTATTCTCCACCGGAGAAGCAGGGGACGACTTGTTGACTTTCTTGAACCAGTTGTCCAGCTGCCATTTGTTAGCCGTGGGCTGTTCCCGCTGTGATGATGTCAAACAGGGAAACATGCATTGAGTGTGACATCAAACTCAGTTCAGCATAAAACCTAAACATAAAACTTTATATAGTGTGCGAATACCAAATTGAGCTCTCTGACAATTCTACACAAAATTGTTAAAATTAGTGCTGTCAATCGATCAAAAAAAAATAATCGCACATTTTCATGTAATAAATCACGATATTGTCATAATTTCACACTGAATCTCCAAATGAATGTAGAAACAACAAAGATGGTATATTTTAAATGAGTTTAATGGCATCTTTTTTAATTATAGCCATTCAACATTACAGTATAATTGAAAGGCATTATTTTTAACATTTAATAGGCTTTGAAAATATAACATTTATTTTTAAGTTAACCTAAAACAATCTTCACATAAACCATCAATTCTATATGTATACTATACTATAAATTGAATATAGATTACTCTTTATTCAAGCTACAAATGTTAATCAGCGAACAGAGCAGTGACTGATTCTCTTTTCTTGTGTTCTTTGATTTCCATCAATGACAGACTGCAGCAGGTTTCACTTTAAAAGCAGCGCTGTCTCTTTAAAACCTGATGCACGTGACGTGGATCTGACACACATCTGGTTTTCTCTCTTTATCCTTTACGGCCATTTAGGACTTTTTAACTCATTTAAAACAAGGTTTATGAGGTCACTTGCCAAAAATGGGTATTTTGACATAATTTTGTCCGTGCAGTGCTGCATTAATTGCAATTAAATATTTAACGTGTTAAACCGAAAAAAGATAATCGCACAATTAACATGTTAATTTTGACAGCCCTAGTTAAAATATACTCATAAAAACACAATTAGTTTTGTCTTAAGTGAATGTAATCAGTTGAGAAAGAAGACGCATGTGTATCAGGTTACTGGATCTGTGCATTTGGTCTTAAAGTGACAGCAGCCTCTACCTGCTGCAATCTGCGTCATTACCGATAATCAAAGAACAAAACGAAAGACAATCCCTCACAGATCTTGATTGAATACATTTTTTTGTAACTTTAATAAGGATTAATTTACATTTTATTTATTTAAAAAAACCTAGTGTTATTTTAAATTTGATTTAAATTTCTGTACTGCATTATTTGTGCTATTATTAAATTGTTTATCGGTTATTATTTTATTAAGGACTGTCTACTTGTCTTTAATCATGTTTAAAATCGATATTAGTTAGTCTAGCTGTTTTTGCTGTGGTACTTCTATTAAAACCATAAGCAAAAGTTACTTTTGGCTGTTTATTTTTTATTTTATTTTGTAGGCTGCGGTTCACGGTATTTAGCTGCAACAATGTTTTGCAAAAAAACTGAATAAATATGTTTGATATCTAAATGTTTGACTTCTTTTTAACCTTTTTTTAATCAAAACTGGGAATCGGTAAACGAAAAGCAGAAATGGAATCACAAAACCGATACCCAACCCTACATATTGTGTCATAATCCTTGATCAGCAGTAAATCAGCTTTCACGTGATGAGTTGATCTACATGTGCGTGTGAAGGCTGTGTTTGTGCAGGAGATTCACCTCGGGTGATGCAGGACGAGGTGGCTCGTTGTTCTCACTGTCTGTAGAGCTGCTCTCGCTCTCGCTGTCAGAACCGGAGCTGCTCTCCGAACCGCTGTGACTGCTGGTGTCCACTTGTTCAGGAGCCTCGCTGTTATTACCGTTGTTACTGGGGTAGGCATACAACTTTATTACCGTCTTGTTGGCTGCGTGTTTCCTCATGCATTCACTTCAACTTAGCAACGGCACAAATCCAAGTGAGGTGATGTCAATACACTCCTTGAGCAAGTTTATTCAACAAAACCCCCATAATGAGCAATGTGCATCTCTTTACCCGTCATTTACAAGATTCACCTAGGGCCGTTTGCACCAGCTGTGCGCAAGTTACAACTTAGCCTAGTTTTGACATAAAGGGACACTATGTTACAACATACACTCTACTAAATGTTTCTGCATTGCACTATTGAACTTAACAGAAATGCAACTATGTATAAACTAAATATTTACTAAAGCCCATAAAATAGCAGATTGACTTAATTGCATCAATATGCTCATGTTTTAGTTCTTCTTAGACATATGATGATGATGATGACATCCATTTACATAAACTACATTAAAGGCATAGCTAAATGTGACATTATAATGGGTTTATGTGAAGATAATTTTATAGTAAGTTTAAAACAATGTTATATATTTTTTAAAGTTCTGTAACAATTAAGGCCTATTAAAATGATTGCACAACTTCAATGTTCTTACTTCATAGTGCAAGATCCTGAAATAACACACTACAGAGTTTAATGTTTCAAAACACTGATGATACCAACGATCAAGTGTGATGATTCATTTAGACAGCAGCAAATATAACTGGATTAAATTCTTTCACGTAGGTATAATACCATAGCGCATTTCAGATTGCTCCTAAATCCCAACATTTCAAATTGTGGTTAGCTGCGGCCCCTTCCTATATAAGCAGGCAGTTCTTGGCCAGAACAAAATGCATTATGGTCCAGAAAGTAGACCAGACAAAATTAGGACTACCTTAAATGAAGGCTAAACTAATTGTGCATGTTGAAATGTTTCATTGTCACCTTAAGGCATGGAATCAAAAAGAAAAAGTACACAATTTCACTGAATATTAGTTGGGGTTTGAGTGATGATAAACTTGAGTGTGTCACCTTGTCGAGGGGTTTTTGGCAGGATCTTGCTCTCCGTCACTGTCTTCGCTGCTGCTGAGCTTCAGATCTTCATGCAGTGTGCTGAAATGAGAGCAAGACAAGAGGAGATCAGTAAAGCACGGGACACACCTAGCCGACTGCAAAGAACTAACGGCAGTGTTTGTTATAATGATGAACTGACTTTAACTGAAAATTGAGTGTTTTGCATTATTACACACTATTTTTCCTATTTAATACTGTAAAGCTGCTTTGACACAATCTGTATTGTTAAAAGCACTATATAAATAGAGGTGACTTGACTTGTTGGCTGTGTCTGGACCATACAGCTGACTGCAAACTAGCATGCGTTTCTGCATGTCTATATCATATATATGTGACCCTGGAGCACAAAACCAGTCTTAAGTCGCTGGGGTATATTTGTAGCAATAGCCAACAATACATTGTATGTGTCAAAATCATAGATTTTTCTTTTATGCCAAAAATCATTAGGATATTAAGTAAAGATCATGTTCCATGAAGATATTTTGTAAATGTCCTACCATAAATATTAAAACTTAAATTTTGATTGGTAATATGCATTGCTAAGAACTTCATTTGGACAACTTTAAAGGCGATTTTCACAATATTTCGATTTTTTTGCACCCTCAGATTCCAGATTTTCAAATAGTCGTATCTCGACCAAATATTGTCCGATCCTAACAAACCATACATCAATGGAAATATTATTTATTCAGCTTTTGGATGATGTATGAATCACAATTTCGAAAAATTTACCCTTATGACTGGTTTTGTGGTCCAGGGTCTCTCTCTCTCTCTCTCACACACACACACACACACACACACACACACAGACTTGAACTCTATTCATTTACTAACTGCTTTTTTTTCTTTAAAAAAAGAAATAAAAAAAACTAGCTTTAATCTTTTTGCATTCTATTTATTTACTTTTTATTTATTATACAATTAACAAAAGCAAAAAAGGCCTCTAAGACTAGCTTGCTCTATTCTTTTTCTATTCTATCCATTTTCTTTTTATTTATTATATAATAATTAAAAAAAAAACCTTGCTACGTGTACTGCGTTAATCTAACTGAGACTTGTTATAGCACTTGCATATCATTGCTCTTTTGTTGATTTTGATTGCTTCTGTTGTCCTCATTTGTAAGTCTCTTTGGATAAAATCGTCTGCTAAATGACTGAATGTAAATGTAAATATCAGCAGCCATTAATAGTCGATCCTGAATATCAGTTATATCAATTACTTTCTTAATTTTAAGCAGCTCATGTTGTTATGAAAATATTCGACATGCATATGCAAAATGAATCTCGGATTGACCTACAGTCTAATGCTTGACTGAACTCTTCAAATAGATCAAATAGTTCAAACAGAAAAAGCTGCAGGTAGATGTAAGTATATCAGTGGCTCACTTGGACTGCTCGTTGTCGGAGGGCTTAGATGGCTGACTGGTGGATGCGCTCTTTCCTGAGAGTTTTTCTAAGAGGGGAAAACAATCATCAACACACACAAATGAGCGAAAAGCCATTATAGTTTGATAAAATGATTTCTAAAACTTACTTTGGGCCCCAAAAGACAGGTGCTGGGCATCCTACAACAAAGAAGGCAACAATGACTTATTACACATACATCACAAAAACGTTTCACTGGTTTAAAATGCTATGCTAACAATAGATATAGAAGTTCAAAATGAATCTGGACACTTTCGAAAACTAGATCATCATGTTTGCTGAACGAACTAATGCAATTGAAGAGGATGTAAGTATATCAGTGGCTCACTTGGACTGCTCGTTGTCGGAGGGCTTAGATGGCTGACTGGTGGATGCGCTCTTTCCTGAGAGTTTTTCTAAGAGGGGAAAACAATCATCAACACACACAAATGAGCGAAAAGCCATTATAGTTTGATAAAATGATTTCTAAAACTTACTTTGGGCCCCAAAAGACAGGTGCTGGGCATCCTACAACAAAGAAGGCAACAATGACTTATTACACATACATCACAAAAACGTTTCACTGGTTTAAACTGCTATGCTAACAATAGATATAGAAGTTCAAAATGAATCTGGACACTTTCGAAAACTAGATCATCATTTGTTTGCTGAACGAACGAATGCAATTGAAGAGCAGTTCACGGGTCTAAATACGTTTTTGTGTGTTTTTAGTATTTATGCATGTAGGTATTATTTTCATTATTGCTGTCTGAACAACTCATTGTTTCTATAATGTCCTGCAAACATGATAAAAATGGACAAGTGTGCGGCAGGTGTCCTGCTGCTCTGTGGCCCTTTCAAGTCTGACCTTGGAGGTGGAGAAAGGAAACTTTGACAGCTCTGTCTTGCAGGGCGTGTGAATGGCTGTTAGTGGAGGAGGCCAGACCTGAGTCATTTCCTGGTGGAGAAAGAAAAAACCCCCCCAATCAACAGATCTTAGAAACCAGAGATAAAGCTAGTATGTGAATTGCTTTGACAACTCAATGAAGGCCTGTTTTACACTGCATTTCCATGCGTTTCATGTCTTCCCTCTGAAGCTTTACAGTCGAATTGCATTTATATCTTCATTCAAATGCATCTCCAGTGACGGAGACACTTACATATTACATGAGAGGCAGCAATAACCAAAAGATTTCCATATTAGCAAATTCTTTAAATACTGACATTACTTCCAAGTGCTTTCTGCCATTTCTTACAGCTCTATTCTTTGGGTATCCCTTGTGAACAATGTTACTAAGGATTAGAAGTGAACAAAATGTCAGAGAAGTGCCTCTCTCCCTGTTGAAAAAACCAGCTCTGTGGCCCTTTCAAGTCTGACCTTGGAGGTGGAGAAAGGAAACTTTGACAGCTCTGTCTTGCAGGGCGTGTGAATGGCTGTTAGTGGAGGAGGCCAGACCTGAGTCATTTCCTGGTGGAGAAAGAAAAAAACCCCCCAATCAACAGATCTTAGAAACCAGAGATAAAGCTAGTATGTGAATTGCTTTGACAACTCAATGAAGGCCTGTTTTACACTGCATTTCCATGCGTTTCATGTCTTCCCTTTGAAGCTTTACAGTCGAATTGCATTTATATCTTCATTCAAATGCATCTCCAGTGACGGAGACACTTACATATTACATGAGAGGCAGCGTTAACCAAAAGATTTCCATATTAGCAAATTCTTTAAATACTGACATTACTTCCAAGTGCTTTCTGCCATTTCTTACAGCTCTATTCTTTGGGTATCCCTTGTGAACAATGTTACTAAGGATTAGAAGTGAAGAAAATGTCAGAGAAGTGCCTCTCTCCCTGTTGAAAAAACCAGCATATGCTGGTCCTTTGCTGGTTTATGCTGGTCCTTTTGCTGGTTTATGCTGGTCTATGCTGGTCCTTTTGCTGGTCTATGCTGGTCCTTTTGCTGGTTTATGCTGGTCCTTTTGCTGGTTTATGCTGGTCCTTTAGCTGGTTTATGCTGGTCCTTTTGCTGGTTTATGCTGGTCCTTTAGCTGGTTTATGCTGGTCCTTTTGCTGGTTTATGCTGGTCCTTTGCCAGCACATGACCAGCATAAACCAGCATCAAAACATACCTAACCAGCATATGCTGGTTTTTTCAACAGGGCTTTGAGAGAAACTAAAGCCTGCTTTGTCAAGTTTAAGAGAGATTTTTAAAATAAACTTGAATTCTAAAGGTTTTCCTCAGATAAAATTGGAAAAACCCAAGACTATTTCAGACCCCATCATCAGACTAATAATAAAAAAAACACATTAAACAAAACCATTAGCATGTTTTACCATGTTGGTAAGCATTGCTACAATACTGTAAAAAGTTGCAAGGCATTATTAACACGTTTTTAACATTTAGCTAAGTGTTGCTAGCATGTACACATGGCATTGTTAACCTTTTTAACATATCATTAACATTTAACAGTGCTAAGTGTTGCTAGCATGTCGTCAGCATATTTTAACATGTTGCTAGGCATCTTTAACATGTCCCATGTTCTTAGCATTTAACACTTAGCATGTCGCTAGGCATTGTTAACATGTTTATAACATTTAGCTAAGTGTTGCTAGCATGGCATTGTTAGCATGTTTTAAAATGTTGTTAGTATTTAACATGTTGGCAGGCATTGTTAACGTTTTAAAATTAAAGTGTTGCTAACATGTTCGCTAAGCTCTGTTAGTCTGCTGTCAGCATATTTTAACATGTTAACATTAAGCAAAGTGTTGCTAGCATGCTTCTAGGCATTGTTAACCTTTTTAACATGCCGTTAACATTTAACACAGTGCTAAGTGTTGCTAGCATGTCATCAACATATTTTAACATGTTGCTAGGCATCTTTAACATGTAGTATGTCCTTAGCATTTAACACTGTTAGCATGTTACTAGGCATTGTTAACATGTTAGCATATTTAACATTGCTAAGTGTTGCCAACATGCTTGCTAGTCTGTTGTCAGCATATTTTAACATTGTTAGGAATTGTTTACATTTAGCTAAGTGTTGCTAGCATTTTGTTTGTTAGGAATTTATTAGTTTAGTGTTGTTGTTAGTGTTGTTAACATGATGTTAGGCATTGTTAGCATATTTAACATGTTCCTAAGCATTGGTAACATGTTTTAACTTAAAGTGCCCCATTATGGATTTTTGAAAATGACCTTTCATGCAGTGTGTAACACATGAAGTTTTAAATCTGAAAGTGCACCGTGTATAAAGTTATTGTCTCTCAAAAGAAAGAGTCGACTCTGAATCACTTAAACGAGTCGTTTTTAAAAACGAATCCCAAGCCATTTCATGGATTCATTGTTTTATTATACGGATAATTACTCCATATTATAAGACAATAAAAGTGTTTTTTGACCTCGCATGCATGTCAACTTGTTGTTGGGGACTCCCAAAACCAAAATATGAACCTTTTATAACCCATAATAGGGGCACTTTAACATTAAGTGTTAAACATTTAATGTTTTGCTAGCAAGTGTGAATAAAGTAAACTTTTCTTTCACTATTGACAGCACATAAAATGGTTTTTACCTTTAATATTTCATCAACACAGCTCGCATCTGCTCCCACTGAAACCTGCAAGAATGAACAAAAGCATGCAGATCTTTGCTTATCATCAATCAAATATACAGGGTTGTTTGTGAGCACAGGTATAACAAGTAGAGGTTGACCGATGTATCGGTTTTGCAGATTAATCGGCACCGATAGTTTTTTGCTGGAACTATCGGTTATCGGCAAAAATCCATGCCGATAGTTTTCCCGGGTTGCGTCCATTGCTGGAGCGGCTGAGAAGGGTCTGCTGTCATTACACAGCGCGAGAGCGGCCTCTAGTGGTTAAAATCACTGACAGCACGTGCTATTTGTTTAGACACGTGATAATGCACACTGAACAGAGCGGGAAACTTCAGACGCGGATTTAAATGCAGCCGACAGAAAATCCTGCCGCGCCACAGAGCGCCATTCACATAGTTTTCCTTTAAATTACATTATATTTGTCCCGAATTGTTGTTAATGCTTCATTTATAGAGCTATAATATAGATCGCGCTTTCTCTCTCCGTTTGCTCCGTTTTTTAAACACTGAACTTCAAACTCATCCATGCCTCATTGTTCGTTCATTCTTGAAGTAAACTTGTGTCCGTTTGGTGATTAAATAAACTGTTTTAGACTGCTGCTCGAATTGAACGCGACGCGTCCGGAGTGTGTGTGATATCGGTGAGTTCTCCTAGACTCAGCGCTGTGCTTTTATTTTGATAAGATAATCATCAAGTGTTCAAGAATAGAAGACGTTAAAGTGTGAGAGTATACATACAATATTCCATTTATCATTTTATTGCTATGGTTGTGTATATATTTAAAGATGTGCATCTTTAAGCATGACTGTTGAAATGAAATGGTAACACTTTAAAATAAGAGTCCATTTGTAACATTAAGATTAATGAAAGCGGTGTAATGAAAGTATTGTTCCTTGTTAGAGTGAGTTAATTTCAACATTTTTATTACTATTACTACTACTAGTATGGTTCAAGTACTGTTTTTTTAATATAGCATTATTTTAGTTTTTGTTCAGTATCCATTTTAAAAACTATCAGTTAATTAATCGGTATCGGCCAGTGTGGTCCAACCTAGCTATCGGTATCGGCAAAATCCACTATCGGTCGACCTCAAACAACAAGTATAACTTAATTTGTTGTCAAACCCTCAGTAGAGCTATTATACATGCAGCTTGCCAATGTTCTTGTAAAGGGGTCATAACATATTATCATTATTACAGTAATAGGTCCTTATTATTTTCTTAAAGGTTCATGCTAAATGGTGGAACAAAGCCAGAAAAGTCTTGCCCTGTTTTATGCTGACTAGCTAAAACGTTACAATAAATCTCAAAGAAAATGGTCTATTTTGATGGTTTCATAAATCAGAACAAATGTTTGTACTCTGCTTTGTAATGTCACAGTGTCTGGTTGTGGTGCCCTGGACTGGCCACTT
>NW_015508277.1:403-803 GCF_001515645.1 Sinocyclocheilus grahami | reverse complement strand
ACAGGAAGAGCGCCCTCAAGTGGCCAGTCCAGGGCACCACAACCACACACTGTGACATGTATAACTCACTTTTATGACTGAACAAAACTGTGTGATCCAACCGAATGGCCAGGAACTGAATGGCCAAATTTATATGACAAACCTCATTGTGACACCTAGCATGTACACAAATAAAGTAAATTTCATGTCATAAAAACATGCACTTGTGCAATTTCTGCATACTGTCATTGGAGGCACACGAGTGTACAAGACTGCAATGTGGTCAATGATGTATTTTTTACAGATCTATTAATTTGTCCAAAAATCCTCTAGACATACAGCGACTGACTGAAAATGCAAATCTCTGACAGTAGGTGGCGCTTATGTTAAAGCAGAAATATAGCGGTTACCCTGGTACACG
>NW_015508277.1:0-393 GCF_001515645.1 Sinocyclocheilus grahami | reverse complement strand
AAGGTGTGTCTACCACAAGAGCGAGACGAGGCTGTATTGTGTGTTGCAGGTTTTTCAGTCGGTGCAGTTGCATTTGTGTTCATGTGCGTCTTTGCATGCATGCAACACAACTCCTCCAGAGAACACGGGGAGGCCGTTTTCAACACAAGACTGATACTGGACAAAACACCAGTGTCTGGTTTCCTGCGAACAATGCACAGCAAAGCTGTCAGATTTTCACCCCTCTAAATTAATCTTGCATATTTAGTATAATTCTGCTAAAGTGGATTGTGACCCATGTGACAGAAACAAAACAGAGTGATGCAACATGTTGTGAACAGACCCTGTGCCAAAATATATTGCAATCTCTCTTACAACCCAATTATTACATACACCTGCTGAAAAAAAAAAAAA
>NW_015508276.1:66063-66354 GCF_001515645.1 Sinocyclocheilus grahami | reverse complement strand
TGACCGTCTCTGTGTTCTTGATAGATTGCCTTCATTTATGTAATTGAATGTTTGTTTTTATTGTTTTATTATGTGTCTGCGTTTTTTTTTTTGTATTTGAGTTGAATTCTGTAACTTTTTAAAAACTGAATATAATAGTATTTAAGGAAGTTGTGATTTAACGGTCATTAGGAATCAGATTTGATACGATCTGTGATGTATTTTATCTATTTTTATGCCATTTTCAACATCTTTTATTTATTGATGGTGTAATCTTTGTGTACAAAATGTGTTCAACACAAATCGAGCTCA
>NW_015508276.1:63698-65013 GCF_001515645.1 Sinocyclocheilus grahami | reverse complement strand
ATATATATATATATAGTAACTTTTTTCAAAAGAATAACTTGACTGTAATTTCAATTTTGAGTAGCTTGACAATTCGTTTCAAAGTAGCTTCCCCAACACTGGCTGGTAGTATTGTGACTCTGGAAGATACGGTCAAAACACAGGCTATGGTCACATATTGTGCTTCCCAGCCTCCAGGTTCTGCTCCTGATAAAATGTATATGTTCACTCAGGGTTAAATTTTGCCTCCACACTGAATGCCACGGAAATTGAGCATGACTCACTCCACAGGCTTCTCTCTAAGACTTTTATTTTTAGAGGGAAGAATATGACAAGATTAATTAAGATCTCTGAATGTTATGTGCAGTTTGCTCATGCCCGATACCCTATCTCTTTGCTCTTCTCCCTATGATCTTTCTATCCCGTCTGGTCAACCCCACAGGCTTTGCCCGCAATCTCTCTGAAGGCAGCGATGCTAACTACACAGAATATGTGGCGACCAGGTGGTACCGCTCACCTGAACTGCTCCTTGGGTAAGTCCTCATATCTGTACTTCCTGTTTTGTTTTTCACAGTGATTTCTAGTATACTTTGTTTACAGAGACATGACAAAAAATGTCTTCAGTGAAGCCAAAAAGCATGAAAAATCAAACTCCCCTCAAATAGAAGCACTAATATTCATTGAGGGCACATCCTTTTTAAAAATGCTGATTTGATATAGCCATTAGATGTGACATCAGGAGTGCGGTGCATGATTATTTGTCCTTGTCGCCATTGAAGCGTTATTTTCTAGTGTGTGCCACTAGACTAGATGAATGCAGTGGAACATTTTTTGAAACTCTCACCATTTAAATTCCACCCACACAAATATTCTCTCCCTCCCTCTTGCTGTGTGTTAGTGCAAAGATTTGTGTCTCAGTGTTATGTCTATCTATCTGCCTCTGTCTCTGCATGCATTTCTCCTCATCCCTCTTTCATTTTTAGTGGTGCTATTGTTCTCAGAGTTGGGATTTGAACAAAACCTTAACCCTAAGCATGTCACTCGTCCTGCACCGTTTGTGCTACAGACATGAATGGCGCTTCAAATCATGGTGCTTTGAAAAGTCTTTCTATTACTTTTCTAAGCAAACAGACTTGTGATTTCTGTCTTTCAGATGATAAACACAGGTGAAAAAATCCTTTGACTTACTTTGAAGGGGCTATATTTAGGGCTACAGAAACATCCTAACTTAGAATCATTTTCTATCTTTTTAGTAACCATGGTAATTTTCACTTAGGAAATAGAACTTTTTTTAATTTTACAGGGATAGTTCACCCAAAAATGAAAATTCTGTCAT
>NW_015508276.1:61645-63086 GCF_001515645.1 Sinocyclocheilus grahami | reverse complement strand
TATCGCTATGTGCCAGTGTGAAACACAACTGGCTTTGCCTTGACAAGGCTGATCACAGTACATAATATTCACACACATACGCATACACTGACACATACATTTGGACTCTTTTGGACACTCAAGTCACATTTTAAATGGTACTTTGTTTTTAGGGATGTCCCTATCAGGTTTTTTGTGCCCCCGATTATAGTCGTTGAATATTAAGTATCTGCCGATACTGAGTTCTGATCCGATACTTGTATTTTCCTAGTGCTTGGTGCACATTTCAAGTACGTTGACATTATTAAAATCAATCCAATGTATACGGGGATGTGCAGAGACTTTCTCAGGAGCAGGGGCACAGATGTAAAAAAGGGACATCTATCATCATTAATATCTAATATTACAATTACTATATACTGTATACTATATAATAAGATACACACTATCTCTTTATATATGCACACACTGTATAAAGACATTGGTAGATGTAAACATGTAACAATGATAGACATTTTTTATAATTATTAATATGGGACTACTGATATAAACTTCTTGTATTTTATATGTACGTTAAGCAAATTAATTGCAACATAAAGGGGGAAAAATTGAGATAAGGTTAGAAAGCATGAAGTTTGCGAATGCCAGTTTATCAGTCAAGTCCAAAGCAAGACGCAACCCATAGCAATGCACATAGCAATGATTTTTTTTTTATTGCTTTTGTCGTTTTTTCAAATATTACTTTTTATGTTTAACTGAGTTTTTGTTTCAGTTTCAGTTTTTATATATTTCTATTTAGTAATTCGAATGCTTTAGCCTATTGTAATGCTTTCACATCTTAATGCAATTAATCAATCACAAGTATTCCATATTTGTTATGAATTATGCGATTGTTCTGCTTTATTCTTTAGTCCTCCCTCTTTTTTAAATTTATATATGTGTGTGTTTTTGTTGCAGTTTCCTTCTGTAAGTCATCCTCAAACGCTTGATAGACGGTACCTGGGCATCATCAATGGACTCATGTTGGATTTAATGAAGGTAAAACGGTCTGCTAAATTCTTTAGAGAACAGTATTTCCTTTTGAATTCCCGTAGTTGTGATATATTTGCTGTTGATTTATTTTAAAATAAACTGCAGATGTCATATCACCCCCAAGTGCAAAGTGTTATTAAGAATGAGTTTTATTGTTCTAGTGTGGCATGACTCTCCTCTTTTCACTGTATCAGAACCTGCTTTGCCTGAACCCCACCGAACGCTTTCTGACAGAACAGTGTCTGAACCACCCGGTGTTTCAAGGCCTTAGAGGGCCAGAGCGGCCAGCTGCCCCGTCGCCCACCGCACCTCGCTCCTCAAAGAGAAAACCATACCATGGAGACAACACCATACCCAGCCGGTCAGTAATAGCTGTTTCTATGATCTAGTTAATGTGTGATTTCCAAGCCACTAGTGGCAGCAAATGGAG
>NW_015508276.1:59817-61041 GCF_001515645.1 Sinocyclocheilus grahami | reverse complement strand
AATTCATTTTTATTTTTAGTACGTTTAAATGAATAGCTTACCCAACAATGAACATTCTCCAAACTCCAAACCTGCAAGACCTTCGTTCATCTTCAGAACACAAATTAAGATATTTTCGTTGAAATCCGAGAGCCGTCTAACCCTCCATAGACCGCAATGCAACTACCGCATTCAATGCCCTGAGAGGTAGTAAGGACATTGTTAAAATAAGTCATGTAACATCAGTGGTTCAACCTTAATTTTATGAAGCTATGAGATTACTTTTTGTGCGCAAAGAAAACAACAAATAACGACTTTAATCAACAATTTCTTCTCTTCCATGTCAGTCTTCGATGCACGTTCACGAAGAGTACAAAGAGTACCGTGACAGAATTTGCATTTTTGGGTGAACTACCCCATTCATTAATTTCAGTATTCATTATTAAACTTATCTTAGTCTGGTTAGTTGGAGTTAGAGAAACATGTCTAATTTTTGTTTAGTATCATTTTTTTCTTCAAATCTTTACATGTTTTTTTTTTCAGCCTTATTCAAATGATTTGTTTTAAAGAATAGTTTTAGTTAACAGTAACAACAGTGAACCAGGAAAAGATAGGAACCAAAATGATCAGAATTTTATTTTTAACTGAAAATTGGGAAGAAATATCGGAAGACAATGAATTTACATGAATTTCTGTACAAAAGAAAATTTACAGTGTTATTTAAATGAATAGTACCAAACAGGTGTCCAGCATGCATTGAAGGGAGCTCTTTCATTGCTGTTTTAAAATCACCCCAGGTTGCACCTCTTGAAGTTGGTTCAAAAAATGTCCAGAATATAACCATTTTGTGTTTATCCCTGCAGGAGCCACGGCAGTAAGAGTTCAGGTCACCGGCACGCTAACAGCAAGGACTGCTCTTCTCTACCACGCCATGAGGACCTCCACCGGAGCACCGACAGCTTCCTGAATGGCAGCAACATGCCGACCTCATCCACCCTGAGTCCCACGCTACACCCCAAGAGCTACCAGGCCCAGACCCTGAGCCGCTCGGCCTCTAGCAGCAAAGACCTGGCCAACAACAACCTTCCCCACCTCCTCAGCCCCAAAGACGCAAAGGGAAAAACCGAGTTTGATTTCAACCTGGGGCCTAAAGCTGGAGGTGCCACTGTGGGAGGAGACACCTCTACCGGCAAGTACCTTAAGTCGTCCAAACAAGGCCGCCACTCGTCCTTCCTGGAAGGGAAG
>NW_015508276.1:57120-58499 GCF_001515645.1 Sinocyclocheilus grahami | reverse complement strand
TTAGTTAAAATTGTTATTACTTACCATCATGTTGTTCTAAATTCAGCTTTCTTTTTTAAGTGAATTAAATTTTAAAAATGTTATTTTTACGTGCAATTAAAATGTAGGGTCTGATGCTTTCGAACTTCAAAATGGAGACAAAACAAAAAAGGGATACGATTTGGCATATGTGGCTTATGTACCATGACCCACAATAGCAGAAAAAACCAAAAAATCCATAGTCAAAAGTCTTTTCTTTAGTGTTCTATTGGAGAAAGAAAGTCTCACAGGTTTGGAATGATATGAGGGTGAATAAGTGATGACAGAAATTTCATTTTTGGATGAACTGTCAGTTTAACCTCTCTTTCTCACTGATTCTTCTCTTCCTTAATCATTCCTTTCTCCCCAAGCAAATATTCTGTTATAGTAAGACAGTTTATGCAGTAAGTTGTAGGAACTGCTGTTTTATATGCTATCCTGTAGTGTGACCATCCTCTTGTAACTCAGGCTGGGATGTACCACGACACTCATATGGAGGATGGAACCTCATCCAAGGAAAACAGAATGATCTACAGTGACTCGATGCCTCGCAGAGTGGGAAGCTTTTACAGAGGTACCCAAAAATGTACTAGACATATTGTGAAATATTATTTATTAATATTATTTAATTAATTATTCTATTTTAATACATTTTCAAATCTAATTTATTCCTGTGATGGCAAAACTGAATTTCCAAAGCAGCCATTACTCCAGTTTTCAGTGTCAAAATAAATAACATTTATTTGAAATAGAAACCAATTGTAACATTATAAATGTCTTTACTGCCACTTTTGATATAATTAATGTGTCTTTCCTGAATAAAAGTATTATATTAAAAAAAGAATCCCCAAAAAAGCCCCAAACTTTTAAATGCTAGTGTATGTAAATACAGTACGTATTTATGTAATAATGTTTGACTTAAGCTTTGATATTCTAGCTTTTTTTTTTTTGTTCTGTCCTTTTGTGCAGTCCCCTCTCCTCGACCTGACAACTCGTTCCATGAGAGTGCCGGACAGAGTCGAGTCCCACCGGTGGCGGCGGAAAGCACAGCCATGACAAACCACCCCAAACGTCAGACCAATTTTGACCCCTGGTGAGAGAACACGCTTGTTAAGGCCCCTTGATCTAGACAAATTATTCCGTGTGCATCTACTTTGGCTGTAAGTTGATATGCTTTGTTAAGCTGGAAGTGACAGTAAATATATGGCTTCAAATGAAAAACTAGAACATCAAGGTAAAAATAAGTAGTGTCCTCGACAGTTTTGTATGAATAATAAAGCATGCCAACTTTACATTATCTCTAAATTTACTGGTGATAGACAGAAATATATTATAATTTTAGTTGAGCTTTTTTTTTTTTT
>NW_015508276.1:55607-56393 GCF_001515645.1 Sinocyclocheilus grahami | reverse complement strand
GTGTGTATTTATATATACATAATAAATATACACAGTACACATATAGTATGAAAACAAACTGTTATTTTGAATGCGATTAATCGCAATTAATCGTTTTGCAGCCCTAGTTCTCATGTATCTGCTATATCCAAACCAATCAGACTGCCAAAAAAAGAAAGATGTGTGACTTGTCACTCCACAGAATGTGTTTCCACTGCTCCAGAGTCCAGTGGCAGCGTGCTTTACACCACTCCAGCCTGCGCTTGGCATTGCACTTGATGTGAGCCTTGAATGCAGCTGCTTGGCCATGAAACTCCCGCTGCATAGTTTTTTGCTGATATTAATGCCAATGGTAGGTTGGAGTTCTTCTGCTATGGAATTAGCAGAGTGTTGGCCACGTTTATGCACCATCCTCCTTAGCACTCGGTGACCCCGCTCTGTGACTTTACTTGGTCTTCCACTTCATGACTGAGTTGCTGCTGTTTCTAAACGCTTCCACTTTCCAATAATTCCACTAACAGTGGAATATCTTTAGCAGGGATGAAATTTCACAAACTGACTTATTGCAAAGCTGGAATCCTCTCACAATATTACAGTATCACATTTGAATTTACTGAGCTCTTCAGAATGACCAATTTTTTCACAAATGTTTATAAATGCAGATTGATCTAACTGGTATGATTTAAACACCTGAATTCAATAACTAAGAGGTATGTCCCAATACTTTTGTCTCGGGGCGCTGCTATGGATTCTGGGCCCCCTGAACAGCATACTTGGGCTCCCAAAATGTATATTGACTTTTAATTT
>NW_015508276.1:55161-55597 GCF_001515645.1 Sinocyclocheilus grahami | reverse complement strand
TTTTTTTTATGAGATTCAACTTTATAATAATTACTTTTGTAGGAATAATTCAGAGGCCATGGTCATGAACCCACCAGAGGTCCCTAAACAAAAAGAAAAACAAGGTTTCTTTAGAGCCATAAAGAAGAAAAAGAAGAAGTCACAGCCGGTAAGAATGTCCTGTTCATTACTATTCATTCATTTACTCATTACATTTCCCGTTACTCTCAAAAATGGTATCGAAATGCAGTAAGAATATAGTAATGCCTTAGCCAGGAAACAAATAGTTGTAACTCGGCCGAATATTGTCCTATTGTAACAAACCACACATCAATGGAAAGCTTATTTGTGACCCTGGACCACAAAAGTCTTAAGTCGCTGGGGTGTATTTGTAGAAATATCCAAAAATAAATTTTTATGGGTCAAAATTATTGATTTTTCTTTTATGCCAAAAATC
>NW_015508276.1:47645-49985 GCF_001515645.1 Sinocyclocheilus grahami | reverse complement strand
TTTTTTTTTTTATTAGTATTGTTTGTCAACGGTGCACTTTAAACAGACATTTCACAGGTGTTTGTGTTGATATGGTGTTTGATTAAAACAGAACTTTGTATCTATCTAATCTTCTACCTTACCTACCTACAGTATATGAGTTCTGTCGTTCACAGGACTGGATTTGAAACTTTTATGTTCAAGTTACACATTCAAATACAGTCTATACAGTATTTTTGACATTTACATCGTTTTTTTTTTTTATCTGTTCTCATTTCTATCTTTGATTCTGTTGTCTCAGCGCTATTTCAATGTGTTATGCATAATGAAGTTAATTTTCAGTAACATCTTGAACTATTTGTATTCCATACATCTTCAAATATCTGACATCTGTTAAACGTTTTCTTGGTTAAACTGCCATGCAATAACAAACTGTTGATTTTTGTCTTGTAGGAAGAGATGAGAGTTTCGCAAAGTTTAAAAGTCTCTTTCTGGAACCTCTTGTTTCCTTGTTGCATATTTTCAGGTTAATATTAGTGACGTGAAACACTTTGTTCCTGAGTAATGCGGTCTGCCTGTTTGAAAGGCAGAGTATTACAATGTGATTCCATCACTCCTGGACTAACACCTTGTCCATAAACGCTCTGACATGCTTTAATCTGCAGTACATTGGCACAGTCTGTCTCTCCGGTGCCAGGTTAATCCCCCCATCAGCCAGCTGTTAGGACTGCCAAGATAAATCGTTTGGCTGTCGCCAGCTGTGGTGAGGTCGTCTGTGAGTGGTAATCTATGACCAGCCTGGTTAACCTGCTACAAAACCTACATCTGCAGCATGTAGAATGTTGCCGATTCTGGTTTGCCTAACCCTCTTCTTTTATTTTTAATGTTATGATTTTTTTCTTCATAAAAAAACAACTGATGTGGAATCATGCTAATAAAAGATCAGAGAAAAATCTACCAGTTCCCTATCCCAGAGTACAAAATGATTTTGAAAGCTAGTTTTAAGCACTAAAATACAAACCTGACCTTCGAAGGGCTGCGTCTACCAACATTTCTGTCAAAATGAAGCTTGATAGTCGTGTAATATAGAGTGAATATATAACAGTTTTTAGAGTTTGGGGTCAGTCTGTTTTTTTGTTTTTGAAGAAGAAGAAATTAATATTTTATTTAGGATTCAATAAAATGATCAAAAGTGACAGTAAAGACATTTAAAAAATACATTTTAAACATTGATAAAAAATAATAATAATATATGTTTCCTGAGCACCAAATCAGTATATTAGAAAGATTGTCTGAAGGATATTGCGACAATGAAGACTGAAGTAATGACTGCTGAAAATTGTACTTTATTATCACATGAACAAATTGCATTTTAAAATCTATAGAAAACAGTTGAAATTGTAATATTTTATTAATACTGTTTTTACTGTATTTTTGAACAAATAAATGCAGCCTTGGTACGCATAAGACCCTTCGTTCAAAAACCTTACCAACTCCAACCTTTTGAACGGTAAGCTGAATCTATTATCTGTGTATATTCTCTCTTAAATGAATACAGGATGATGTTGTAGCATTTGGATTTTGATTTTAAAATGACACTGACAAATTGTGTCCCACTTTACTTCTGTTCACCGTATATATGGACTGAATGAGCTGCCTTAAATGTATGTTGAAGGATATTTTGAAGGTGATTTAGAGTGCTACTTGGTTCGCTGCCATATTGAAGTATACCTGCAGGTACTGACAACTCATCTGTCATGGTTTAAAAGCCATAGACAGCTTGTCTTATACTGGCTTGTAGCATCTATCATTCAAAGAGAATGCCTGTTAGCTTTCAAGTGTCTGAGCTGTTGAATGCAGGGATATAAACATTCAGGTTCATCCCCAGAAGCGCACGGAATAGATGAAATATATTGGACATCTTCACTGATTCTCATATTTGTTCATTTTCTGTGGTGTGGCAATGACTAGAAGCTGTATCCTCTTAGAATGTAATGTTTGACTTTTTTTTCTTTCAGTTTACCATTGGACAAATGTTTATATATGCATAAGAATGTAAGTCTTTAGCTCAAATAAGGCCAAGTGGTTAGCTGCATCTTTCATGGTTATCGAAAAACAGGTCTCTCTTTTCTACTTTAGATATTTTATAATGTTTATTCCACCTTTAAGTACTGAAGTTGCTGCCACTTTTTCGTCTAAAGCAGTTGATGTGCCAACTAAAACCATTGTGAAGTCATGCAAGGCCAAAAGTTTACAATCTATCAGGAACAAGAGTTTATTCTGTCAGATGAGCATCTGTCCTATGAGTTCACAGACATATCTGATATTCTTTTCTTTTTTTGCGGACTTTTGAGTCTGTCA
>NW_015508276.1:46881-47635 GCF_001515645.1 Sinocyclocheilus grahami | reverse complement strand
AATTGAGAACATGATCCATCCCTAAATTGTGTCCTTACCCCTTCTACTTGACAGGATTGTTGTCCAATCCGATCAGGATGTGGCTTCCATTTAGACAACAGCCACATCATTTTGGTTACATCTTTAAGTTCCACACAGAATCTGCCCATTTCTTCACATCCCTCACTGCTTGCATGTCCGTTTGTGACGCATTTTGGCTTTTAAATGTTGCTTTGAATTACCATTAGGAGTCTAGCATTCTTCGTTTTATTTAAAACACACTTTCATATTTATTTCCACCCCAAAATCAGCACAGATAAAAGTGCAGATTCCGTCTGGGCCTTCATCCATCCAATTAATTGAGTCTGTAAACTGAAAGTTATTTGCTTATAACTTTATTCACCAATGCACAAGATTGATCTCAAACGTAATCAGCACCACTCACTCAGCACTTTGTCTATGTCTTTTGTGAAGACTATTTGTCTGTTTGTTCTCTTTAGAGTACAAGTGGGAAACAGCACCCTAACGTTTAATTTAAGTCCAGGCATGTCTGACTCCAACAGCATTTATAATGTATATTCTGCTGTAATTAATAACAATTAAAACAATGTCTACCCAACTATGTTCCAGCATGCATCATTTCATTGCAAACACCTGCCAACATATAAAAACCCATGTCTTTGAAATCATTAATAAAATAAAACAATGAAGACCTGTACATAACAAAAGGATAATTTATCATGAGCCACATTAGCAGCAACTACAGAAGAAAAAT
>NW_015508276.1:41218-46600 GCF_001515645.1 Sinocyclocheilus grahami | reverse complement strand
ACTGTTAGCCATCCTGCTGGTGTCCGAAGGTATGTGTCAATTTCATAATAGTAGCAGAAATTTTCAATTTAATCAGATTTATTTTGGATTTAATCAGATTTCATTCTTGATTAAAGACAAAGAAAAAATGTTAACTTCAAATAAAGATGATAGTGAATATTAAATGTTAATAAAAGATATCACACCTGAATTACAATTTCTTGCTCTTTTTCTCTTCCACATTTTGTCCAGTTTTTTTTGGGCTGCAAGCGCAAGAGGTAATTAAATGCATTTGATATTGATACCAGAGACAATTAAAAGTGAAATATTGATGACAATGTTCATATGTGCTTAGGATGGCGAGGGCAACGACACATGGGCTGGGAAAACCTGCAAGTGTGACTGTGATTCCTCTAGCAAGTTGCTTTCCAAAGGTTCTTCATCAAGTAGGGGACAGGAGATGGACTGCATTCCAGGTAAGAAAGGAAAAGAGACTTTAAGAAATATGGATTCAAGGAATCACATTATTGTTTTTTTATTTTCTAAACTGTAATAAGCACTTATCATAACCTGAATGTGAGGGTTTGTAGGCTTTGTCCTGGTTTGGACTCCACTCTGCCACTATGAAGTATTTTGGTTCACAATGTGTCAAACAAATATATAATGAATCAGCTTTCTTCTAGATAGTGTTGTTTTTATTGGCTTTATTGTGAATCAAATACAACTCAAATCCGTTTTGTCAGGAGAGCGAAATTTGTGAATGGGGCTTTGTGCTAAATTTGACTCTTTGGGAACTGAGATGGATGGATTTAGTTAGCGCTAGCTGGTGCCCTTTGGAAACAGAAGGCAGGACATGTGCGAATGAGCTGGCTCCCGGACAAGCCCTCGCCTGCAGTGGCACAGAAAGTCATTAATCATTTGGTTGCAGCTTCACCTGGGCCATTGGCACACCACCACAGGGCAGACATGCTCCATTAACACAGAGCAGCTTGCTTTCTCAGTCCTCAGAGACTGATGTGTTAGAATCAAATGAAAGGGAGGAAAGTTGAGGAAAAAAATAAAGACTGAGCAAGAATCAGAGATGGACCGGATGCTTGTTCATAATCCCATTATGTTGAGAGTTCCCGAGATCACCAAGACTAGAAGAGGACCTGCCAATCAAACCGCATTGACCATTAAAAGGAATCGTTCACCCAAAAAATTAAGATCATTTATGTCATTCCAAATCTAAATGACTTACTGTGCAAGAATGTTGGGAACCAAAGAGTTGCAGTTCCCATTGTAGTTTTTGACCATGGAAGTTAATGGGAACCAAAACTGTTTGGTTACCGATATTCTTCAAATGACGATGAGCAAATTTAAATTAAATTTTTAGGGTGGACTTTCTCGTTAAGTGTTGATTTTGCAGAGATTTTTTTTTAAAGAGAATTCATGATTTTGATTCAGAATGCATTCATTTTCATTTGATTTGATCAAAACCGGAAGTTGGCATGTCAAAAAAACAATCCTAAATCCTGGAAAAGTGGGACTGTTATGTAAAAACACTGCTGTAGGACTGGAGCTTAAGTGTGGAACGTGACCATCTGTCAACCTAAAGTCTTAATGGATGTTGATTTTTCACTATGGGGAACTAAAGCTTTTGGGATTGCGAAGTCACGAGCAGAAGAGTGGAAGCACGGAATTACAGATCTGCCAGATTAATGCTTTGTCCGTTTCTCTTTAACACAACACAACAAAGAAATCTCTCTGCTTGCGTGACTAATGTTTCATTAAGCCCCCTGTCAGACATTTTAGAAATCCTGCAGGCTTTTGTTGAATATTCCTGTTCATAGATTTGTGTTATTTGGAACTGCCTGTAGAGTCAGAAAGCCTGGTTTGATCCAAACTGACAGAGGTGCATATTTATAGTTTTACTTCAAATGATATGCAAAGCTAAATATTAACCACATTCTCAATTTACTGTCCAGAGTGTCCCTACCATAAGCCCCTGGGTTTCGAGGCAGGATCGGTGACTTCAGATCAGATCAGCTGCTCTAATGAAGACGAGTACACAGGCTGGTTCTCCTCATGGGTTCCAAGCAAAGCAAGGCTCAACAACCAAGGATTTGGGTGAGTTCTCTGAAATATTGCTAATTATGGCAGCTGTTGAAACAGAAGTCATGAGTTTCAGTTAAAAGTGTCAATTGGATTTTTTTTTTTTTTACTATATAAGGCTAATGTGCATTAGCATGATTTTTAAGTATGAATTTATTTAGTACTGACAGATTTACAGATTTGATTGCAGATTCCACATATCTCAAACTCTTTCATAACCATTGAAATAATATTACAAAAAAACTTGTAAATATATATAAATAAAGAATTACACTACAGTTTAAACTTTTGGGATCATTATGATTTTTAAAATAAATTATTACTTTTATTCAGCAAGGACATTAAATATTGTAATGATTTCTGAATTATCATTTGTCAATGAAGACTGGAGTAATGGCTGCTGAATATTCAGCTTTGCCATGATAAATTACATTTTAAAATGTATTAAAATAGAAAACAGTTATATTAAATTGTAATAGTTTACAGTATTACTGTTTTACTGTATTTTTGATAAAATGAATGCAGCCTTTGAGAGCATAAGAGACTTCTTTCAAAAACTTTAAGAAATCTTACAAACCCCAAACTTTTAGTGTAGTATTATTGAAACAATCTTAAGGAGCCTTGGTCTATGCGATCTGTGATTTTCTTTTGTATTTATAGATTATTCTCTCCTCTCCTAGGTGTGCCTGGCTGTCTAAATTCCAGGATACCAACCAGTGGCTTCAGATTGACCTGAAGGAGGTCAAAGTGGTTTCTGGTATCCTGACCCAGGGCCGCTGTGACTCTGATGAGTGGATTACTAAGTACACTATGCAGTACCGCACCAATGAGAAGCTCAACTGGATCTACTACAAAGACCAAACTGGAAACAACAGGGTAAGACGACAAACAGCCCATCCTGGAATAATAAGGATTGCTATTCCTTTTAAAGTATTGCATAAATATTGTTTTTTCCTCAGGTGTTCTATGGAAACTCTGACCGATCTTCCACAGTCCAGAACCTGCTGCGTCCACCTATCGTAGCACGTTACATCCGCATCCTCCCTCTCGGCTGGCACACTCGTATTGCCATCCGCATGGAGCTGCTACTTTGCATGAATAAATGCACCTGATCTGGAACATGTCAGCAAAGCCATACCCAACTACTTCCTGTTCCACCTCTTTTCTTGTGTCACAATATGCCAAAGTGAATATCATTGCCCAATCACTGCACTCAATTCATTTATTTTTCAAGTAAGAAATGATCATTAGCATGTGTTACATTTATTTGTGTTCAATGTTACATATAAAGCCATTTTTTCATGTTATGTTGTATTCATTATATGAAGTTTGTTGCTTTGGCAAATCAGACTTAAAGGTTTTGCTTATCTGGAGAGAGGTGGGAGATCTCATGGAGTGTTGTATTATTGTGTGTTCTAATGTGGTTTGTGATGGTTATGTAGCATGTTTCATTCCCACCGTTTTGACCAAATCCCTTTTTGTATTTACTATGAGCCTACATTGTTTAATTGTGTTTGTGCACTTACCTGAGAAACAATGCCTTTAAATAAAGGAAGTCTCTCTGTGTACCTTGTATACTTTGGTTGTATAATCTATTCACTCTCAAGTTGGACAAAAATGATCAAATATAACAAATATTAATATATTTAAAAAATTGTAGTAAGGGGGGCATGTGGTAAAGGCCCTTAGTGTATCAATACACGCATGGGATGATCCAATGTATTATTAGAGGAAATAGAATTAATTTGCTAATACTAAATTTACATTTGATTTCAAATGAAGTAATCTAATTTCAAAAAAATACATCTGATATAGCTTTTAATGATTCACTTGTATATAAGATAATTTAATTATACTCAAGAGGTGATGTTAAAAAAAGGGGGGGGGGGGGGGTTTGAAATGTGTTTGAAATTTAATAATTATTTCAAAATAACTTAAATATGCCTCAGGGGTATTTTGCCCTATTTCAGAAGGGGTCATCTTACCAAAGGTTTCTCACTTCACTTAAAAATAAGTAAATAAATAATAAATTTTCCCCCAATGTCTAAATTAATTACTGTGTCCATGAATTAGGCTTTACGTCAACAAACATAAAAAACATGATATATAAAACGGGGAGGGGGGGGTGTGTTTGAAATGTGTTTGAAATTTAATAATTATTTCAAAATAACTTAAATATGCCTCAGGGGTATTTTGCCCTATTTCAGAAGGGGTCATCTTACCAAAGGTTTCTCACTTCACTCAAAAATAAATAAGTAAATAAATAATAAATTTTCCCCCAATGTCTAAATTAATTACTGTGTCCATGAATTAGGCTTTACGTCAACAAACATAAAAAACATGATATTCTGTTATATAAGTTTCCCAGAAAACTGTACATTAACTATCAAATGACATCTTCTAAACTGTTCAGATGAACTAAATCTGACAAATGCTGATTAGAAAATATGCTCTTGCTACAAATTTTTTAGTCGAGTGCGTGCACATGCGCTTCTAGTCAAATTAAGGAGGCATGCACCTGCTTGTTAGTCATTAGGGGATTGATTAGACATACCTTAAATTGTAGTTTCGCTTCAGCGACTGTTGTTTACACACTCTTCTGATCATCATGAAAGCACCCCCCCCCCCCCCCCCCCTAAAACCCTCTGCTTAAGAGGATAAAATGGTGCCCAAGCATAACTTTAAAACACTCAGACCCCCTGGAGAGGGTATTCCTCGTTTTACCTGCTGATTGCTCCTATTTTGCAAAACATGCAGGTCTACACAACACCGTGAATAACACACTTGATTTGATTACGGGACCGTGCAGATGGGTATGACATGCTGTTGGTGACCAAAATGTATTTAAGCGAACCTTCATCTTTTGATGTTTAATAGCGGTTGGTAAACCAGATTTTGGTGCATATTCCGCCACCTACTGGGATGGAGTGTGAGGCGATATCAAGGAAATGCTAATTCAAAAAAAAATTCTTCTACCTGTATTTTATTATATACATTTGTTCTTTTCAGAAAATTAATAAGAGCTTTATAACCTTTGAGAACTGTTTAACACATTCTATGTTATAGAATTCATGCCGGCAGATTTTAATTCCTCTTTTAAAGGGGTCGATGCGATTTAAATTTGTTCTTTCTCTTTGGAGTGTTACAAGCTCTTGGTGCATAAAGACGATCTGCAAAGTTGCAAAGACTAAAGTCTCCAATCCAAAGAGATATTCTTTATAAAAGTTCAGAGTCAACCACGCCTACCTCAAACGGCTCGTTCGAACACGCGATGTGGGAAGATTTGCATAACGCCGCCCAAATGTTCAC
>NW_015508276.1:40632-40936 GCF_001515645.1 Sinocyclocheilus grahami | reverse complement strand
ACTCTAGCCGACAGCCTCTGCTCACTCTAGGCCGCCGTGTGTGACACTGTGTTTCGTTGTGAAAGCGAAACTACTTTGTTTAGCCTTCCAAAAGTGGACACGACTAGAAATCAGTGGTTAAGTTGTATTTACAACACTGTTCCAGAACAGTTCAACCCAAATATTCAGATGTGTCCAGCGCATTTTATGGAGGACTGTTTCCTGATCCTGGTAGAGTAGGCTATAATGCCGGCTGTTCGGACTCACAGACTGTAAGTTTGTTTTTTTATATTTAAAGGATTTGCTACTGACGATTCAAACGAGA
>NW_015508276.1:39818-40622 GCF_001515645.1 Sinocyclocheilus grahami | reverse complement strand
AAAAAAAAAAAAAAAGATCTGAAATTGGATTTGAGTGGAAGGGAATTAAAATGTTTTTGTCCAAATCGCACAGTACTCGGAGGTTTGAGTGACCGAGCTTATTCTCTGGAATGCAAATTTTGAGTTGATTTTGTGTCATTCCAGATATATGATTTCATAGACTGAAATGAAAGACTGGGGAAATATCACAGAAAATGACTGTGTTGGGGAGTAACTTACTCATAGTTGCAACTCTACTCTCTTTTTCATTATAGCATAACAGTACTTCATTGTTTGTAGTAACTATTTTTTACAATAAGCAATGCAGTGCTGTGTGACAACCCAACATCGCTATTTTTAATGCTTGCACAACATTGTCTAATTCTAAAAAAACATTTCTATGTAGTTTTGTGTAGCATTATACAAAATCTATGTATTTCTATATGATATTATTTTTGCATAGAATTACACATCATAATATATTGAATTAAATGCTGCCGTTCATCACAGTTTTTGACTGTTCAAGTTATGGTTTTTATGCTAGATAAATACAGATCTGGTTGCAGAAAAAAACAATTCTTACGTCTTATTTATATTATATAATTTATCATTTATTAAAAAAATATATGTAATGTGCACGTGTTAATTTATTTAATATACATTGTATTTTTAATTTATATATTTTAAAATAAATTAACACTACACATATAAAATTTTATAAATTAAGATTATATAACTGTAAATAAGATGATAGAATTGAAATTAACAATGATATAATTGTTTAAATAAACAGTATATAAACACATTACATATGTTTATAAATTA
>NW_015508276.1:37923-38648 GCF_001515645.1 Sinocyclocheilus grahami | reverse complement strand
TCATTTGCTCACCCAGCCTGTATCTGTTGAGCACAAAAGTTATATTTTGAAGAATGCTGGTAACCAAACAGTTGACAGTAGCCATTTACTTTCATAGTATGGAAAAACATTTATGGAAGGCTACCAGCAACTGTTTGGATGCCAACCTTCTTCAAAATATCTTCTTTTGTGTTCAGCAGAAGAAAGGAACTCATACAGGTTTGGAATGACCTGAGGATTTTACTGTTTTACTGATCTGTTTATAATTTAACTGCATGAACATTTAACATGTATTTAACTTCATGTATTTGAAATGCTAATTATCTTTATGGAAATTGAGAACTCAGATGAAGGTCAATTCTTGACTTATATTTGTCTTCTGCTTGGCTCTCACAGAGCTCCATATGGGAAGGCGGTGGACATGTGGTCGGTGGGGTGTATTTTGGGAGAACTGAGTGATGGGCAGCCCCTGTTTCCGGGCGAGAGTGAAATCGACCAGCTCTTCACCATTCAGAAGGTGTTGGGCCCCTTACCACCAGAGCAGATGAAATTGTTTTACAACAACCCTCGTTTCGCTGGACTAAGAGTAAGGACCTGTCTTCTTCTCTGTCCTGTTCTGTTCTGTACTTTCCTCTCCTCTGCTCTCCTTTCCTATGGCACGGATCCCAGTATTCTGAATAAGTGGCTGTCTATGACTCATGTATCGCTATGTGCCAGTGTGAAACACAACTGGCTTTGCCTTGACA
>NW_015508276.1:35898-36652 GCF_001515645.1 Sinocyclocheilus grahami | reverse complement strand
CTAGTTAATGTGTGATTTCCAAGCCACTAGTGGCAGCAAATGGAGCTGCCAAAATGACATGTTTCGTATTCACTAATGCATGTAGGCTACGCCCCTGAATAAGCATTGTTCAAATAAACCGATAGTGCTGCACCATTGGTTGAGCCAGAATCTGACATGTTGAGCAATGTTTTAAAAGTGCCACAGGAAGTCTTTTTCAGGAAGTCAACCTGTCCTGAATAACCTACGCTGCCACTGAAATGTGAGAAAGTATGTTATAACATTATAACAAAATTACACTTCACCTTTCAGTGTGACTCATAAATAGAACACCTGGCTTTTTGTAAAATATAAAGGTTTATGTGTACACAGTCAAAAGTATTCACTTAATTTGTTTTGTGTGTTCTTAAAAACCTTTCAAGCTCAAGGTTTGTTTAAAATTACCTTAGTTTTAATTAGTTAAAATGAGTTTTCCAAGCTCAAGGTTGTTTTAAAGTAAACATATGACTTTGAAACATTACAGAAAAAAACACTTAATAACATTAGAATAACATTGTGTTATTTTAGTATTATTAATTTACTACTACAGTATTTATTCATATTTTATAATAGCTATGTTTTTATATGTTTAGTTTTCATTTAAATTGTAGTTTAAATTTAAAAAATTGCTTCAATTGAAATGTCATGCATTTTTTTCTTATTTTTTAGTAATATTTCTATATATTTCTTAAATTCATTTTTATTTTTAGTACGTTTAAATGAATAGCTTACCCAA
>NW_015508276.1:33513-34815 GCF_001515645.1 Sinocyclocheilus grahami | reverse complement strand
AAGTCGTCCAAACAAGGCCGCCACTCGTCCTTCCTGGAAGGGAAGACCAGCACGCTGCAGTCTGGGGACAAACACAGTCGCCATAACTACATGGAGTCCTCACACGGATCCATGCCTTCCACATCCTCCTCCAAAAGCTCCTCGTCCTTCCTCAGCCTGTCCAAGAGCCACGGAGCGCTGAACGATGCCAAGTCTGTGAGCAATCTGGCCGAGACACGACTCCACCTAGACGATCCCATGGTGGGATCAGGCTCGGGCTCCCGCTACTTCCCGTCCAGCTGTCTGGATCTAAACGCGGCTCCCGGGAGCCCCAGAGGCGAACGGCACGCTGGGACGGAGCGGCAGGGTCACAGCCCCAGCAGTCGGGGGAACGCGCGACTAGAAGGGGGCACTCTGGATTCACGACGTTCTTCGGGTCGGAAAAAGACACCGGATGAACCGAAGGCTACAGACACACTGGACCTAAGCAGGGCTGCGGCAGCAGGGGGCGGCCATGCTCACAACCTGCCCTCCCCCCATGAATCCTATCCTTACGGTCTTGGCTACACCAGCCCATTTTCCTCGCAGCAGCGACCTCATCGCCACTCCATGTACGTGCGGAGAGAGCGACACCGGCCGCACGGCCAGGAGGCAAATTTGGTGGTCGGGCAGGGAGTGCCAACACGTGCCAGCAGCCTACAACTCCTCTCGCCGCAGCTCCAGCATCGCACACTCCCACGCCACAACACTAGTTCCTCTCGAGAAGAACTCCCGCAAGATCTGAGCAGGGTCAGTGACCTGCTCTCGATTTATCTCCGTGTCCTGTAGCATATTACAGTAGGCGCTGATCTCGCTTATCTCCGTTGGTTCCCCTGATCAGCATTTGAATATTTCTATCCAAGCAAGGATGCCCTCTTATTCATCTGTTCGTCTTTTTCTGAATATTACAAGTTTTCTCTACTGTTTGCAAACAGGAATATTACAAATGATGCTTGTTCACCATAATAATTTCAGGAGATTCGATTTGTGATGTGTTTGCATGCGTGTATGTGATCTAATTTATGATATGGCTCTGCTGCATCCTGCATTCATGCATTTTGTTTTGTTCTCTCTGATTATTACATGCACACCCCCAGTGTCTACCAGTGTCTGCTTATTTCGCTGTGTGTTTATGTCTGCAGAATGAACAGTCTCCCAAAGAGAAGCCTCATTCTCGACCCCCGATTAAAGATTCTACGAGGGACAACACAGCTTCCTTCCACTCACAACGCCCAAAAAACGAGGTCCGAGGTCTTAACAGGACCCTCAGAACAGAACGCACGC
>NW_015508276.1:25431-25722 GCF_001515645.1 Sinocyclocheilus grahami | reverse complement strand
TGACCGTCTCTGTGTTCTTGATAGATTGCCTTCATTTATGTAATTGAATGTTTGTTTTTATTGTTTTATTATGTGTCTGCGTTTTTTTTTTTGTATTTGAGTTGAATTCTGTAACTTTTTAAAAACTGAATATAATAGTATTTAAGGAAGTTGTGATTTAACGGTCATTAGGAATCAGATTTGATACGATCTGTGATGTATTTTATCTATTTTTATGCCATTTTCAACATCTTTTATTTATTGATGGTGTAATCTTTGTGTACAAAATGTGTTCAACACAAATCGAGCTCA
>NW_015508276.1:23066-24381 GCF_001515645.1 Sinocyclocheilus grahami | reverse complement strand
ATATATATATATATAGTAACTTTTTTCAAAAGAATAACTTGACTGTAATTTCAATTTTGAGTAGCTTGACAATTCGTTTCAAAGTAGCTTCCCCAACACTGGCTGGTAGTATTGTGACTCTGGAAGATACGGTCAAAACACAGGCTATGGTCACATATTGTGCTTCCCAGCCTCCAGGTTCTGCTCCTGATAAAATGTATATGTTCACTCAGGGTTAAATTTTGCCTCCACACTGAATGCCACGGAAATTGAGCATGACTCACTCCACAGGCTTCTCTCTAAGACTTTTATTTTTAGAGGGAAGAATATGACAAGATTAATTAAGATCTCTGAATGTTATGTGCAGTTTGCTCATGCCCGATACCCTATCTCTTTGCTCTTCTCCCTATGATCTTTCTATCCCGTCTGGTCAACCCCACAGGCTTTGCCCGCAATCTCTCTGAAGGCAGCGATGCTAACTACACAGAATATGTGGCGACCAGGTGGTACCGCTCACCTGAACTGCTCCTTGGGTAAGTCCTCATATCTGTACTTCCTGTTTTGTTTTTCACAGTGATTTCTAGTATACTTTGTTTACAGAGACATGACAAAAAATGTCTTCAGTGAAGCCAAAAAGCATGAAAAATCAAACTCCCCTCAAATAGAAGCACTAATATTCATTGAGGGCACATCCTTTTTAAAAATGCTGATTTGATATAGCCATTAGATGTGACATCAGGAGTGCGGTGCATGATTATTTGTCCTTGTCGCCATTGAAGCGTTATTTTCTAGTGTGTGCCACTAGACTAGATGAATGCAGTGGAACATTTTTTGAAACTCTCACCATTTAAATTCCACCCACACAAATATTCTCTCCCTCCCTCTTGCTGTGTGTTAGTGCAAAGATTTGTGTCTCAGTGTTATGTCTATCTATCTGCCTCTGTCTCTGCATGCATTTCTCCTCATCCCTCTTTCATTTTTAGTGGTGCTATTGTTCTCAGAGTTGGGATTTGAACAAAACCTTAACCCTAAGCATGTCACTCGTCCTGCACCGTTTGTGCTACAGACATGAATGGCGCTTCAAATCATGGTGCTTTGAAAAGTCTTTCTATTACTTTTCTAAGCAAACAGACTTGTGATTTCTGTCTTTCAGATGATAAACACAGGTGAAAAAATCCTTTGACTTACTTTGAAGGGGCTATATTTAGGGCTACAGAAACATCCTAACTTAGAATCATTTTCTATCTTTTTAGTAACCATGGTAATTTTCACTTAGGAAATAGAACTTTTTTTAATTTTACAGGGATAGTTCACCCAAAAATGAAAATTCTGTCAT
>NW_015508276.1:21013-22454 GCF_001515645.1 Sinocyclocheilus grahami | reverse complement strand
TATCGCTATGTGCCAGTGTGAAACACAACTGGCTTTGCCTTGACAAGGCTGATCACAGTACATAATATTCACACACATACGCATACACTGACACATACATTTGGACTCTTTTGGACACTCAAGTCACATTTTAAATGGTACTTTGTTTTTAGGGATGTCCCTATCAGGTTTTTTGTGCCCCCGATTATAGTCGTTGAATATTAAGTATCTGCCGATACTGAGTTCTGATCCGATACTTGTATTTTCCTAGTGCTTGGTGCACATTTCAAGTACGTTGACATTATTAAAATCAATCCAATGTATACGGGGATGTGCAGAGACTTTCTCAGGAGCAGGGGCACAGATGTAAAAAAGGGACATCTATCATCATTAATATCTAATATTACAATTACTATATACTGTATACTATATAATAAGATACACACTATCTCTTTATATATGCACACACTGTATAAAGACATTGGTAGATGTAAACATGTAACAATGATAGACATTTTTTATAATTATTAATATGGGACTACTGATATAAACTTCTTGTATTTTATATGTACGTTAAGCAAATTAATTGCAACATAAAGGGGGAAAAATTGAGATAAGGTTAGAAAGCATGAAGTTTGCGAATGCCAGTTTATCAGTCAAGTCCAAAGCAAGACGCAACCCATAGCAATGCACATAGCAATGATTTTTTTTTTATTGCTTTTGTCGTTTTTTCAAATATTACTTTTTATGTTTAACTGAGTTTTTGTTTCAGTTTCAGTTTTTATATATTTCTATTTAGTAATTCGAATGCTTTAGCCTATTGTAATGCTTTCACATCTTAATGCAATTAATCAATCACAAGTATTCCATATTTGTTATGAATTATGCGATTGTTCTGCTTTATTCTTTAGTCCTCCCTCTTTTTTAAATTTATATATGTGTGTGTTTTTGTTGCAGTTTCCTTCTGTAAGTCATCCTCAAACGCTTGATAGACGGTACCTGGGCATCATCAATGGACTCATGTTGGATTTAATGAAGGTAAAACGGTCTGCTAAATTCTTTAGAGAACAGTATTTCCTTTTGAATTCCCGTAGTTGTGATATATTTGCTGTTGATTTATTTTAAAATAAACTGCAGATGTCATATCACCCCCAAGTGCAAAGTGTTATTAAGAATGAGTTTTATTGTTCTAGTGTGGCATGACTCTCCTCTTTTCACTGTATCAGAACCTGCTTTGCCTGAACCCCACCGAACGCTTTCTGACAGAACAGTGTCTGAACCACCCGGTGTTTCAAGGCCTTAGAGGGCCAGAGCGGCCAGCTGCCCCGTCGCCCACCGCACCTCGCTCCTCAAAGAGAAAACCATACCATGGAGACAACACCATACCCAGCCGGTCAGTAATAGCTGTTTCTATGATCTAGTTAATGTGTGATTTCCAAGCCACTAGTGGCAGCAAATGGAG
>NW_015508276.1:19185-20409 GCF_001515645.1 Sinocyclocheilus grahami | reverse complement strand
AATTCATTTTTATTTTTAGTACGTTTAAATGAATAGCTTACCCAACAATGAACATTCTCCAAACTCCAAACCTGCAAGACCTTCGTTCATCTTCAGAACACAAATTAAGATATTTTCGTTGAAATCCGAGAGCCGTCTAACCCTCCATAGACCGCAATGCAACTACCGCATTCAATGCCCTGAGAGGTAGTAAGGACATTGTTAAAATAAGTCATGTAACATCAGTGGTTCAACCTTAATTTTATGAAGCTATGAGATTACTTTTTGTGCGCAAAGAAAACAACAAATAACGACTTTAATCAACAATTTCTTCTCTTCCATGTCAGTCTTCGATGCACGTTCACGAAGAGTACAAAGAGTACCGTGACAGAATTTGCATTTTTGGGTGAACTACCCCATTCATTAATTTCAGTATTCATTATTAAACTTATCTTAGTCTGGTTAGTTGGAGTTAGAGAAACATGTCTAATTTTTGTTTAGTATCATTTTTTTCTTCAAATCTTTACATGTTTTTTTTTTCAGCCTTATTCAAATGATTTGTTTTAAAGAATAGTTTTAGTTAACAGTAACAACAGTGAACCAGGAAAAGATAGGAACCAAAATGATCAGAATTTTATTTTTAACTGAAAATTGGGAAGAAATATCGGAAGACAATGAATTTACATGAATTTCTGTACAAAAGAAAATTTACAGTGTTATTTAAATGAATAGTACCAAACAGGTGTCCAGCATGCATTGAAGGGAGCTCTTTCATTGCTGTTTTAAAATCACCCCAGGTTGCACCTCTTGAAGTTGGTTCAAAAAATGTCCAGAATATAACCATTTTGTGTTTATCCCTGCAGGAGCCACGGCAGTAAGAGTTCAGGTCACCGGCACGCTAACAGCAAGGACTGCTCTTCTCTACCACGCCATGAGGACCTCCACCGGAGCACCGACAGCTTCCTGAATGGCAGCAACATGCCGACCTCATCCACCCTGAGTCCCACGCTACACCCCAAGAGCTACCAGGCCCAGACCCTGAGCCGCTCGGCCTCTAGCAGCAAAGACCTGGCCAACAACAACCTTCCCCACCTCCTCAGCCCCAAAGACGCAAAGGGAAAAACCGAGTTTGATTTCAACCTGGGGCCTAAAGCTGGAGGTGCCACTGTGGGAGGAGACACCTCTACCGGCAAGTACCTTAAGTCGTCCAAACAAGGCCGCCACTCGTCCTTCCTGGAAGGGAAG
>NW_015508276.1:16488-17867 GCF_001515645.1 Sinocyclocheilus grahami | reverse complement strand
TTAGTTAAAATTGTTATTACTTACCATCATGTTGTTCTAAATTCAGCTTTCTTTTTTAAGTGAATTAAATTTTAAAAATGTTATTTTTACGTGCAATTAAAATGTAGGGTCTGATGCTTTCGAACTTCAAAATGGAGACAAAACAAAAAAGGGATACGATTTGGCATATGTGGCTTATGTACCATGACCCACAATAGCAGAAAAAACCAAAAAATCCATAGTCAAAAGTCTTTTCTTTAGTGTTCTATTGGAGAAAGAAAGTCTCACAGGTTTGGAATGATATGAGGGTGAATAAGTGATGACAGAAATTTCATTTTTGGATGAACTGTCAGTTTAACCTCTCTTTCTCACTGATTCTTCTCTTCCTTAATCATTCCTTTCTCCCCAAGCAAATATTCTGTTATAGTAAGACAGTTTATGCAGTAAGTTGTAGGAACTGCTGTTTTATATGCTATCCTGTAGTGTGACCATCCTCTTGTAACTCAGGCTGGGATGTACCACGACACTCATATGGAGGATGGAACCTCATCCAAGGAAAACAGAATGATCTACAGTGACTCGATGCCTCGCAGAGTGGGAAGCTTTTACAGAGGTACCCAAAAATGTACTAGACATATTGTGAAATATTATTTATTAATATTATTTAATTAATTATTCTATTTTAATACATTTTCAAATCTAATTTATTCCTGTGATGGCAAAACTGAATTTCCAAAGCAGCCATTACTCCAGTTTTCAGTGTCAAAATAAATAACATTTATTTGAAATAGAAACCAATTGTAACATTATAAATGTCTTTACTGCCACTTTTGATATAATTAATGTGTCTTTCCTGAATAAAAGTATTATATTAAAAAAAGAATCCCCAAAAAAGCCCCAAACTTTTAAATGCTAGTGTATGTAAATACAGTACGTATTTATGTAATAATGTTTGACTTAAGCTTTGATATTCTAGCTTTTTTTTTTTTGTTCTGTCCTTTTGTGCAGTCCCCTCTCCTCGACCTGACAACTCGTTCCATGAGAGTGCCGGACAGAGTCGAGTCCCACCGGTGGCGGCGGAAAGCACAGCCATGACAAACCACCCCAAACGTCAGACCAATTTTGACCCCTGGTGAGAGAACACGCTTGTTAAGGCCCCTTGATCTAGACAAATTATTCCGTGTGCATCTACTTTGGCTGTAAGTTGATATGCTTTGTTAAGCTGGAAGTGACAGTAAATATATGGCTTCAAATGAAAAACTAGAACATCAAGGTAAAAATAAGTAGTGTCCTCGACAGTTTTGTATGAATAATAAAGCATGCCAACTTTACATTATCTCTAAATTTACTGGTGATAGACAGAAATATATTATAATTTTAGTTGAGCTTTTTTTTTTTTT
>NW_015508276.1:14975-15761 GCF_001515645.1 Sinocyclocheilus grahami | reverse complement strand
GTGTGTATTTATATATACATAATAAATATACACAGTACACATATAGTATGAAAACAAACTGTTATTTTGAATGCGATTAATCGCAATTAATCGTTTTGCAGCCCTAGTTCTCATGTATCTGCTATATCCAAACCAATCAGACTGCCAAAAAAAGAAAGATGTGTGACTTGTCACTCCACAGAATGTGTTTCCACTGCTCCAGAGTCCAGTGGCAGCGTGCTTTACACCACTCCAGCCTGCGCTTGGCATTGCACTTGATGTGAGCCTTGAATGCAGCTGCTTGGCCATGAAACTCCCGCTGCATAGTTTTTTGCTGATATTAATGCCAATGGTAGGTTGGAGTTCTTCTGCTATGGAATTAGCAGAGTGTTGGCCACGTTTATGCACCATCCTCCTTAGCACTCGGTGACCCCGCTCTGTGACTTTACTTGGTCTTCCACTTCATGACTGAGTTGCTGCTGTTTCTAAACGCTTCCACTTTCCAATAATTCCACTAACAGTGGAATATCTTTAGCAGGGATGAAATTTCACAAACTGACTTATTGCAAAGCTGGAATCCTCTCACAATATTACAGTATCACATTTGAATTTACTGAGCTCTTCAGAATGACCAATTTTTTCACAAATGTTTATAAATGCAGATTGATCTAACTGGTATGATTTAAACACCTGAATTCAATAACTAAGAGGTATGTCCCAATACTTTTGTCTCGGGGCGCTGCTATGGATTCTGGGCCCCCTGAACAGCATACTTGGGCTCCCAAAATGTATATTGACTTTTAATTT
>NW_015508276.1:14529-14965 GCF_001515645.1 Sinocyclocheilus grahami | reverse complement strand
TTTTTTTTATGAGATTCAACTTTATAATAATTACTTTTGTAGGAATAATTCAGAGGCCATGGTCATGAACCCACCAGAGGTCCCTAAACAAAAAGAAAAACAAGGTTTCTTTAGAGCCATAAAGAAGAAAAAGAAGAAGTCACAGCCGGTAAGAATGTCCTGTTCATTACTATTCATTCATTTACTCATTACATTTCCCGTTACTCTCAAAAATGGTATCGAAATGCAGTAAGAATATAGTAATGCCTTAGCCAGGAAACAAATAGTTGTAACTCGGCCGAATATTGTCCTATTGTAACAAACCACACATCAATGGAAAGCTTATTTGTGACCCTGGACCACAAAAGTCTTAAGTCGCTGGGGTGTATTTGTAGAAATATCCAAAAATAAATTTTTATGGGTCAAAATTATTGATTTTTCTTTTATGCCAAAAATC
>NW_015508276.1:7013-9353 GCF_001515645.1 Sinocyclocheilus grahami | reverse complement strand
TTTTTTTTTTTATTAGTATTGTTTGTCAACGGTGCACTTTAAACAGACATTTCACAGGTGTTTGTGTTGATATGGTGTTTGATTAAAACAGAACTTTGTATCTATCTAATCTTCTACCTTACCTACCTACAGTATATGAGTTCTGTCGTTCACAGGACTGGATTTGAAACTTTTATGTTCAAGTTACACATTCAAATACAGTCTATACAGTATTTTTGACATTTACATCGTTTTTTTTTTTTATCTGTTCTCATTTCTATCTTTGATTCTGTTGTCTCAGCGCTATTTCAATGTGTTATGCATAATGAAGTTAATTTTCAGTAACATCTTGAACTATTTGTATTCCATACATCTTCAAATATCTGACATCTGTTAAACGTTTTCTTGGTTAAACTGCCATGCAATAACAAACTGTTGATTTTTGTCTTGTAGGAAGAGATGAGAGTTTCGCAAAGTTTAAAAGTCTCTTTCTGGAACCTCTTGTTTCCTTGTTGCATATTTTCAGGTTAATATTAGTGACGTGAAACACTTTGTTCCTGAGTAATGCGGTCTGCCTGTTTGAAAGGCAGAGTATTACAATGTGATTCCATCACTCCTGGACTAACACCTTGTCCATAAACGCTCTGACATGCTTTAATCTGCAGTACATTGGCACAGTCTGTCTCTCCGGTGCCAGGTTAATCCCCCCATCAGCCAGCTGTTAGGACTGCCAAGATAAATCGTTTGGCTGTCGCCAGCTGTGGTGAGGTCGTCTGTGAGTGGTAATCTATGACCAGCCTGGTTAACCTGCTACAAAACCTACATCTGCAGCATGTAGAATGTTGCCGATTCTGGTTTGCCTAACCCTCTTCTTTTATTTTTAATGTTATGATTTTTTTCTTCATAAAAAAACAACTGATGTGGAATCATGCTAATAAAAGATCAGAGAAAAATCTACCAGTTCCCTATCCCAGAGTACAAAATGATTTTGAAAGCTAGTTTTAAGCACTAAAATACAAACCTGACCTTCGAAGGGCTGCGTCTACCAACATTTCTGTCAAAATGAAGCTTGATAGTCGTGTAATATAGAGTGAATATATAACAGTTTTTAGAGTTTGGGGTCAGTCTGTTTTTTTGTTTTTGAAGAAGAAGAAATTAATATTTTATTTAGGATTCAATAAAATGATCAAAAGTGACAGTAAAGACATTTAAAAAATACATTTTAAACATTGATAAAAAATAATAATAATATATGTTTCCTGAGCACCAAATCAGTATATTAGAAAGATTGTCTGAAGGATATTGCGACAATGAAGACTGAAGTAATGACTGCTGAAAATTGTACTTTATTATCACATGAACAAATTGCATTTTAAAATCTATAGAAAACAGTTGAAATTGTAATATTTTATTAATACTGTTTTTACTGTATTTTTGAACAAATAAATGCAGCCTTGGTACGCATAAGACCCTTCGTTCAAAAACCTTACCAACTCCAACCTTTTGAACGGTAAGCTGAATCTATTATCTGTGTATATTCTCTCTTAAATGAATACAGGATGATGTTGTAGCATTTGGATTTTGATTTTAAAATGACACTGACAAATTGTGTCCCACTTTACTTCTGTTCACCGTATATATGGACTGAATGAGCTGCCTTAAATGTATGTTGAAGGATATTTTGAAGGTGATTTAGAGTGCTACTTGGTTCGCTGCCATATTGAAGTATACCTGCAGGTACTGACAACTCATCTGTCATGGTTTAAAAGCCATAGACAGCTTGTCTTATACTGGCTTGTAGCATCTATCATTCAAAGAGAATGCCTGTTAGCTTTCAAGTGTCTGAGCTGTTGAATGCAGGGATATAAACATTCAGGTTCATCCCCAGAAGCGCACGGAATAGATGAAATATATTGGACATCTTCACTGATTCTCATATTTGTTCATTTTCTGTGGTGTGGCAATGACTAGAAGCTGTATCCTCTTAGAATGTAATGTTTGACTTTTTTTTCTTTCAGTTTACCATTGGACAAATGTTTATATATGCATAAGAATGTAAGTCTTTAGCTCAAATAAGGCCAAGTGGTTAGCTGCATCTTTCATGGTTATCGAAAAACAGGTCTCTCTTTTCTACTTTAGATATTTTATAATGTTTATTCCACCTTTAAGTACTGAAGTTGCTGCCACTTTTTCGTCTAAAGCAGTTGATGTGCCAACTAAAACCATTGTGAAGTCATGCAAGGCCAAAAGTTTACAATCTATCAGGAACAAGAGTTTATTCTGTCAGATGAGCATCTGTCCTATGAGTTCACAGACATATCTGATATTCTTTTCTTTTTTTGCGGACTTTTGAGTCTGTCA
>NW_015508276.1:6249-7003 GCF_001515645.1 Sinocyclocheilus grahami | reverse complement strand
AATTGAGAACATGATCCATCCCTAAATTGTGTCCTTACCCCTTCTACTTGACAGGATTGTTGTCCAATCCGATCAGGATGTGGCTTCCATTTAGACAACAGCCACATCATTTTGGTTACATCTTTAAGTTCCACACAGAATCTGCCCATTTCTTCACATCCCTCACTGCTTGCATGTCCGTTTGTGACGCATTTTGGCTTTTAAATGTTGCTTTGAATTACCATTAGGAGTCTAGCATTCTTCGTTTTATTTAAAACACACTTTCATATTTATTTCCACCCCAAAATCAGCACAGATAAAAGTGCAGATTCCGTCTGGGCCTTCATCCATCCAATTAATTGAGTCTGTAAACTGAAAGTTATTTGCTTATAACTTTATTCACCAATGCACAAGATTGATCTCAAACGTAATCAGCACCACTCACTCAGCACTTTGTCTATGTCTTTTGTGAAGACTATTTGTCTGTTTGTTCTCTTTAGAGTACAAGTGGGAAACAGCACCCTAACGTTTAATTTAAGTCCAGGCATGTCTGACTCCAACAGCATTTATAATGTATATTCTGCTGTAATTAATAACAATTAAAACAATGTCTACCCAACTATGTTCCAGCATGCATCATTTCATTGCAAACACCTGCCAACATATAAAAACCCATGTCTTTGAAATCATTAATAAAATAAAACAATGAAGACCTGTACATAACAAAAGGATAATTTATCATGAGCCACATTAGCAGCAACTACAGAAGAAAAAT
>NW_015508276.1:586-5968 GCF_001515645.1 Sinocyclocheilus grahami | reverse complement strand
ACTGTTAGCCATCCTGCTGGTGTCCGAAGGTATGTGTCAATTTCATAATAGTAGCAGAAATTTTCAATTTAATCAGATTTATTTTGGATTTAATCAGATTTCATTCTTGATTAAAGACAAAGAAAAAATGTTAACTTCAAATAAAGATGATAGTGAATATTAAATGTTAATAAAAGATATCACACCTGAATTACAATTTCTTGCTCTTTTTCTCTTCCACATTTTGTCCAGTTTTTTTTGGGCTGCAAGCGCAAGAGGTAATTAAATGCATTTGATATTGATACCAGAGACAATTAAAAGTGAAATATTGATGACAATGTTCATATGTGCTTAGGATGGCGAGGGCAACGACACATGGGCTGGGAAAACCTGCAAGTGTGACTGTGATTCCTCTAGCAAGTTGCTTTCCAAAGGTTCTTCATCAAGTAGGGGACAGGAGATGGACTGCATTCCAGGTAAGAAAGGAAAAGAGACTTTAAGAAATATGGATTCAAGGAATCACATTATTGTTTTTTTATTTTCTAAACTGTAATAAGCACTTATCATAACCTGAATGTGAGGGTTTGTAGGCTTTGTCCTGGTTTGGACTCCACTCTGCCACTATGAAGTATTTTGGTTCACAATGTGTCAAACAAATATATAATGAATCAGCTTTCTTCTAGATAGTGTTGTTTTTATTGGCTTTATTGTGAATCAAATACAACTCAAATCCGTTTTGTCAGGAGAGCGAAATTTGTGAATGGGGCTTTGTGCTAAATTTGACTCTTTGGGAACTGAGATGGATGGATTTAGTTAGCGCTAGCTGGTGCCCTTTGGAAACAGAAGGCAGGACATGTGCGAATGAGCTGGCTCCCGGACAAGCCCTCGCCTGCAGTGGCACAGAAAGTCATTAATCATTTGGTTGCAGCTTCACCTGGGCCATTGGCACACCACCACAGGGCAGACATGCTCCATTAACACAGAGCAGCTTGCTTTCTCAGTCCTCAGAGACTGATGTGTTAGAATCAAATGAAAGGGAGGAAAGTTGAGGAAAAAAATAAAGACTGAGCAAGAATCAGAGATGGACCGGATGCTTGTTCATAATCCCATTATGTTGAGAGTTCCCGAGATCACCAAGACTAGAAGAGGACCTGCCAATCAAACCGCATTGACCATTAAAAGGAATCGTTCACCCAAAAAATTAAGATCATTTATGTCATTCCAAATCTAAATGACTTACTGTGCAAGAATGTTGGGAACCAAAGAGTTGCAGTTCCCATTGTAGTTTTTGACCATGGAAGTTAATGGGAACCAAAACTGTTTGGTTACCGATATTCTTCAAATGACGATGAGCAAATTTAAATTAAATTTTTAGGGTGGACTTTCTCGTTAAGTGTTGATTTTGCAGAGATTTTTTTTTAAAGAGAATTCATGATTTTGATTCAGAATGCATTCATTTTCATTTGATTTGATCAAAACCGGAAGTTGGCATGTCAAAAAAACAATCCTAAATCCTGGAAAAGTGGGACTGTTATGTAAAAACACTGCTGTAGGACTGGAGCTTAAGTGTGGAACGTGACCATCTGTCAACCTAAAGTCTTAATGGATGTTGATTTTTCACTATGGGGAACTAAAGCTTTTGGGATTGCGAAGTCACGAGCAGAAGAGTGGAAGCACGGAATTACAGATCTGCCAGATTAATGCTTTGTCCGTTTCTCTTTAACACAACACAACAAAGAAATCTCTCTGCTTGCGTGACTAATGTTTCATTAAGCCCCCTGTCAGACATTTTAGAAATCCTGCAGGCTTTTGTTGAATATTCCTGTTCATAGATTTGTGTTATTTGGAACTGCCTGTAGAGTCAGAAAGCCTGGTTTGATCCAAACTGACAGAGGTGCATATTTATAGTTTTACTTCAAATGATATGCAAAGCTAAATATTAACCACATTCTCAATTTACTGTCCAGAGTGTCCCTACCATAAGCCCCTGGGTTTCGAGGCAGGATCGGTGACTTCAGATCAGATCAGCTGCTCTAATGAAGACGAGTACACAGGCTGGTTCTCCTCATGGGTTCCAAGCAAAGCAAGGCTCAACAACCAAGGATTTGGGTGAGTTCTCTGAAATATTGCTAATTATGGCAGCTGTTGAAACAGAAGTCATGAGTTTCAGTTAAAAGTGTCAATTGGATTTTTTTTTTTTTTACTATATAAGGCTAATGTGCATTAGCATGATTTTTAAGTATGAATTTATTTAGTACTGACAGATTTACAGATTTGATTGCAGATTCCACATATCTCAAACTCTTTCATAACCATTGAAATAATATTACAAAAAAACTTGTAAATATATATAAATAAAGAATTACACTACAGTTTAAACTTTTGGGATCATTATGATTTTTAAAATAAATTATTACTTTTATTCAGCAAGGACATTAAATATTGTAATGATTTCTGAATTATCATTTGTCAATGAAGACTGGAGTAATGGCTGCTGAATATTCAGCTTTGCCATGATAAATTACATTTTAAAATGTATTAAAATAGAAAACAGTTATATTAAATTGTAATAGTTTACAGTATTACTGTTTTACTGTATTTTTGATAAAATGAATGCAGCCTTTGAGAGCATAAGAGACTTCTTTCAAAAACTTTAAGAAATCTTACAAACCCCAAACTTTTAGTGTAGTATTATTGAAACAATCTTAAGGAGCCTTGGTCTATGCGATCTGTGATTTTCTTTTGTATTTATAGATTATTCTCTCCTCTCCTAGGTGTGCCTGGCTGTCTAAATTCCAGGATACCAACCAGTGGCTTCAGATTGACCTGAAGGAGGTCAAAGTGGTTTCTGGTATCCTGACCCAGGGCCGCTGTGACTCTGATGAGTGGATTACTAAGTACACTATGCAGTACCGCACCAATGAGAAGCTCAACTGGATCTACTACAAAGACCAAACTGGAAACAACAGGGTAAGACGACAAACAGCCCATCCTGGAATAATAAGGATTGCTATTCCTTTTAAAGTATTGCATAAATATTGTTTTTTCCTCAGGTGTTCTATGGAAACTCTGACCGATCTTCCACAGTCCAGAACCTGCTGCGTCCACCTATCGTAGCACGTTACATCCGCATCCTCCCTCTCGGCTGGCACACTCGTATTGCCATCCGCATGGAGCTGCTACTTTGCATGAATAAATGCACCTGATCTGGAACATGTCAGCAAAGCCATACCCAACTACTTCCTGTTCCACCTCTTTTCTTGTGTCACAATATGCCAAAGTGAATATCATTGCCCAATCACTGCACTCAATTCATTTATTTTTCAAGTAAGAAATGATCATTAGCATGTGTTACATTTATTTGTGTTCAATGTTACATATAAAGCCATTTTTTCATGTTATGTTGTATTCATTATATGAAGTTTGTTGCTTTGGCAAATCAGACTTAAAGGTTTTGCTTATCTGGAGAGAGGTGGGAGATCTCATGGAGTGTTGTATTATTGTGTGTTCTAATGTGGTTTGTGATGGTTATGTAGCATGTTTCATTCCCACCGTTTTGACCAAATCCCTTTTTGTATTTACTATGAGCCTACATTGTTTAATTGTGTTTGTGCACTTACCTGAGAAACAATGCCTTTAAATAAAGGAAGTCTCTCTGTGTACCTTGTATACTTTGGTTGTATAATCTATTCACTCTCAAGTTGGACAAAAATGATCAAATATAACAAATATTAATATATTTAAAAAATTGTAGTAAGGGGGGCATGTGGTAAAGGCCCTTAGTGTATCAATACACGCATGGGATGATCCAATGTATTATTAGAGGAAATAGAATTAATTTGCTAATACTAAATTTACATTTGATTTCAAATGAAGTAATCTAATTTCAAAAAAATACATCTGATATAGCTTTTAATGATTCACTTGTATATAAGATAATTTAATTATACTCAAGAGGTGATGTTAAAAAAAGGGGGGGGGGGGGGGTTTGAAATGTGTTTGAAATTTAATAATTATTTCAAAATAACTTAAATATGCCTCAGGGGTATTTTGCCCTATTTCAGAAGGGGTCATCTTACCAAAGGTTTCTCACTTCACTTAAAAATAAGTAAATAAATAATAAATTTTCCCCCAATGTCTAAATTAATTACTGTGTCCATGAATTAGGCTTTACGTCAACAAACATAAAAAACATGATATATAAAACGGGGAGGGGGGGGTGTGTTTGAAATGTGTTTGAAATTTAATAATTATTTCAAAATAACTTAAATATGCCTCAGGGGTATTTTGCCCTATTTCAGAAGGGGTCATCTTACCAAAGGTTTCTCACTTCACTCAAAAATAAATAAGTAAATAAATAATAAATTTTCCCCCAATGTCTAAATTAATTACTGTGTCCATGAATTAGGCTTTACGTCAACAAACATAAAAAACATGATATTCTGTTATATAAGTTTCCCAGAAAACTGTACATTAACTATCAAATGACATCTTCTAAACTGTTCAGATGAACTAAATCTGACAAATGCTGATTAGAAAATATGCTCTTGCTACAAATTTTTTAGTCGAGTGCGTGCACATGCGCTTCTAGTCAAATTAAGGAGGCATGCACCTGCTTGTTAGTCATTAGGGGATTGATTAGACATACCTTAAATTGTAGTTTCGCTTCAGCGACTGTTGTTTACACACTCTTCTGATCATCATGAAAGCACCCCCCCCCCCCCCCCCCCTAAAACCCTCTGCTTAAGAGGATAAAATGGTGCCCAAGCATAACTTTAAAACACTCAGACCCCCTGGAGAGGGTATTCCTCGTTTTACCTGCTGATTGCTCCTATTTTGCAAAACATGCAGGTCTACACAACACCGTGAATAACACACTTGATTTGATTACGGGACCGTGCAGATGGGTATGACATGCTGTTGGTGACCAAAATGTATTTAAGCGAACCTTCATCTTTTGATGTTTAATAGCGGTTGGTAAACCAGATTTTGGTGCATATTCCGCCACCTACTGGGATGGAGTGTGAGGCGATATCAAGGAAATGCTAATTCAAAAAAAAATTCTTCTACCTGTATTTTATTATATACATTTGTTCTTTTCAGAAAATTAATAAGAGCTTTATAACCTTTGAGAACTGTTTAACACATTCTATGTTATAGAATTCATGCCGGCAGATTTTAATTCCTCTTTTAAAGGGGTCGATGCGATTTAAATTTGTTCTTTCTCTTTGGAGTGTTACAAGCTCTTGGTGCATAAAGACGATCTGCAAAGTTGCAAAGACTAAAGTCTCCAATCCAAAGAGATATTCTTTATAAAAGTTCAGAGTCAACCACGCCTACCTCAAACGGCTCGTTCGAACACGCGATGTGGGAAGATTTGCATAACGCCGCCCAAATGTTCAC
>NW_015508276.1:0-304 GCF_001515645.1 Sinocyclocheilus grahami | reverse complement strand
ACTCTAGCCGACAGCCTCTGCTCACTCTAGGCCGCCGTGTGTGACACTGTGTTTCGTTGTGAAAGCGAAACTACTTTGTTTAGCCTTCCAAAAGTGGACACGACTAGAAATCAGTGGTTAAGTTGTATTTACAACACTGTTCCAGAACAGTTCAACCCAAATATTCAGATGTGTCCAGCGCATTTTATGGAGGACTGTTTCCTGATCCTGGTAGAGTAGGCTATAATGCCGGCTGTTCGGACTCACAGACTGTAAGTTTGTTTTTTTATATTTAAAGGATTTGCTACTGACGATTCAAACGAGA
>NW_015508275.1:22061-25223 GCF_001515645.1 Sinocyclocheilus grahami | reverse complement strand
TGCAGCACCTGCCTTTCATTCTACCAGGTATGCTTTTGATCTTGACAGACTAGTGTGTCCATGACATCTGGTGGGAGATGTTTCTGAAGCAGCAGATCAGCATATTAGAACGTTTTCTGAAAGATCAGTGACACTGAAGGGTGGTGGCTGCTGCAAATTCAGCTTTGCCATTACAGGAATAAATATATATTAAAATATAAAACACTTATTTTAACGGAGTGTCTATTTGCACTAAGTGCAAATAGCCCGTCTTGTTGGCGGACGCTATTTACTCTAACTCCACCCACCAACGTGTGATTGGGCTAGTCATCTGATCTAGTCGCAGATGGTAAAGAGTGTGTTGTACTCATTTTGATGCGATCGACCAAGGTTGAATCTGTCTTTTGGCGAACTTTTTTTCAAATTTCAAATCTCGTCAGAAAAGCATTTATTTTCAATAAAAATTAATTCAAAATTCAAAACGTTGAAAATAAATGATCGGGTAGGGTTAGTTAGGGTAGGTGTAGGGAGAGCTTTATTGTCCTAATAAGGTGGCATCCATTTAATAATTAGAATTCAAATTTACACTCAATAAGTTATTATTGCATATGATTTTATAGTGTACTACAATACTGAGGTGCAGATAATTACCACTATTTGCAATAAGTAATATAAATAGCAGAAAATCATGCTATTTTAACATGGTGGAAATAGAATCTATAGCTATTTGCACTTAGTGTAAATAGCATCTATCACTGAGAAAATATGCTATTTTCACCTAGTGTAAATAGCATATAATTGCTTTGTGACTTACTTAGTGTAAATAGCCTCTATCTCTATTTACACTTAGTGCAAATAGCCGCTGCCTTTAAATTGTACATATATTTCACAATATTGAAGTTTTTACTATATTTTTGACCAAATAAATGTAGCCTTGTTGAACATAAGACACTTTGGCAAAAAAAAATAAAAAATCCAGACTTTTGAATCTTAGTGTAATATCCATTTCTAACATGTTATTTATTATTAGCAATTTGATATTGTTGACAGTAAAACAGCCACTCAGATTATGGATTTAGTGTGCCATCCAGACACCTTTTACATATTTTTATCCTTCATTTGATTTGCAACGCACTAATCATAATTTCACATACTATTTAGGGAGGATAGCATGCAAATTAGTATCCCTCTGATTGATTCCGTCTTTATGTCCCACAGAGAATGAGATTGCTGCTCTGTCTCAGATGTCCTGGCTGATGAAGACTGCAGCCATTGAGCTCAGAGTGACCTCACTGAACCGTCAGCGCTCTCACACACAGAGACTGCTCAACCTCCTCCTGGATGACCAGCCAAACACATTACATGCCGGTAATACATACACCCAAAGTTCCTCACGATGTCCAGCCACATTGAAGTAAACACAACTGAATCTGTCTTTTAGCAGATGGAGAGACAGGCATGGAAGAGGAGAGTAGATCAGTCAGTGGTTTCCTGCATTTTGGCACCGTCTCCAAAGGTAAGAGAAAGTCTGGTTACTTTGCAGTTTGTTCTGACGCTTTAGAAAGGAAGAAGCCATCTGATTTTGAATATAATTAGTTAATCATCCATTGCTCTTTTAGTACGCGGGAGGCTGCTGAGTGTTTTGGATGCCATAGACTTCAGTCAGGAGGCCCCGGAGCTTCTGCAGCTGGACTTCTTTGAGCGTGCTCAGATTGAGCAGGTCATCACCAACTGTGAACACGTCAACGAGCAGGGACACACGGTCTGCAACGTCAAGGTATGTGGATGGCTCACTGATTTCCTGCATGCATTAGACCTTATACGGTCATTTATTTATTATAAGAATATACAATTAATATTTTCATTGTTTCATCATGTTTTCAGTTGCTCCATCGAGTTTTAGTTGCCGAGATCAATGCACTGCAGGGCATGGCGGCCATTGGGCAAAGACCACTGCTGTTGGAGGCGAGTGTGTCTCTGATATTTGCAGGCAAGCATTACAATTTATTTATTTATTTTTTTCATGGTGCTGATTGTTTTGTCGGTATCAGGAGGTGAACTCAATCCTGCAGCAGGTGGTGGAGAGGAACCGCGTGCGGTGTAGTCTCAGTGCAAAGCGTCATGCTCTGCAGAGCTGGAGGAGTCTGGTGGAGACCATCCTCACGGCCTGTCCTTCAGAGCTCATCCCAGCCGACCAGCGCCAGCTGATCATCAGAGACCTGCTGCTGGATCTGCACGACAAGGTAGGAAAACTAATGAGGAGGAAGATGCTTTTAAACGAGGAACAGCATGTGACTTGCTTCTCTCTTTCCTCTAGGTGTTATCAGAAGATGCTGCTGGTGAATTGATGCCAATTGTAGCCGGGGCGGTCTTCACATTAACAGCACAACTCAGCCAATCGGTGCTGTCTGAGCAGCAGGGGGCGGGGCCTCATGGTGGCTCTGGATCAGGATTTGCTTCAATCGCTAACTCCGCCCTCCACCTCATCCTAAGGAAGCTACTGGATTTTATCTTGTGCACAGGTTAGAAGTGTTTTCAGGGTTGACTAATCCGCTAACCTGGGTAAATTAATTCCACCATGTTAGAGGTTAAATGGTTAAAGTTCTTGTTTTACTCCCTGGTGTTTGTTTACATCAAGGTGGAGGTTTCCAGCGTCTAAGGTCTCACCTTTATGGCGCTCTGCTCTACTACCTGCAAATTGCCCAGAAACCTGAGGAGCCAGAGACACTCCAGACAGGTATAGAAACACGGATATGACAAAGCAAGGGCAAAATTTTATTTTATTCACATACACGCATACTTTCCTAGACAGCATTTTGGGACGTTTAAGCCTTCATTTTGCAATCTAATTTTAGAAAGGTTTTGGCAACTTTGCTCATACCTTTCATGGATATATCCTAGAATGTTTAATAATATTTTACTATTTGATTGCATATAATATTTAGGATTAAAATAGATTTAATAAATATCAAAAAATCTAATACACATTTTATATAGATATATTTTATTTATATATATATAAAATTAAAAGTGCAGATATATTTCATAGCTGTATCCCAGAATGTATAATAATCCTTCACTAATTTGAGTGAATATTTTATATTTTTTTATCTTATATATATATATATATAAAAATTTTATCTTTTATATAAAATATATATATTTATATATATATATATATAT
>NW_015508275.1:15903-17867 GCF_001515645.1 Sinocyclocheilus grahami | reverse complement strand
ATGTGGTAAATAAATGGTTTTCTAAACAGATGATGGTTGTTTGTGATTTTTTTTTTTTTTTTTTAAATCAAGATGGTAAGTACAGTTCTTTGAGCAAATAAAGCAGTTTTGTTTCTGGTGATTTGTGCAGTGAAGAGCAGAGGCACAAAACCATTGCAGAATAATCTTGTTTTATTTTACAAGGTACGCTTTCTAGAAAACAGTAAAGTGCGTAATCTTCAGTTTCATTTGTATGTCTCGGTTTTGAGAGCTGATGTAGCTTTACTGCGGAAGGGATTCTGGGAGTGAGAACCAGCAGACTATATTCAGATCGCATGGTAAGGATTGTGAGAGCACATCCATGTTTTAATACAGAAACTCACATTTAATATACCAACCCAGTAGCTTCCATAGTTTGCCTGTAAAAATGTGTGCGTAACTACAATGTCATAGGCACGTCCCATTCAGAAAATATGGACTGTGAAATCAACAACTGATTGACAGACAAAAATATGATTACAATTCACAGCCTTGATATGTTTCAAGGTCAAGTAGCTTTTGAATTGTTCATTAACACATGACAGTTTCTCAGAAACATCAAACCAAACAGTGGTTTCTTTTCAAATAAAAATTCAGTTTAAGATTAGTGCATGTGAAAGAAGGCCTGTAACTCACAACGTTGATGTGATGAAAGTGAAGCCAAATTAATTTCCAGTAATGCTAAGAATATGCAGATGTAAATGTGAACGAAATACATGCTTATTTCTTAAATACAAAGGATGAATAAATGGTCCGATCTAGACTGAGAGCCTTTTTGTGCTATGTAAAATCATGCATTTCCACTATAAATTATTTTTAAATAATAAAATTATAATTACAGTTTTTAAAGAACATCTACATGTGTCCCTGCTCCAGCGGGCCTATAGAGTGTGATCGTGCTGCCCACAGTACAAAACCACCTCCTCACACCCATCCCATCAGTCAACTGTCTACGAATAAAAGATCCATTACAGAAACTATAACACAGATTTGATCTACAACCACTAAATTGATACACTAAATACTGAATCTATTACCATGATTAGAGAGCTGATCAATCACAGACTGTCCATCTCGGATAATGCTAAGGAATAAGTTTGCTGAGCTACTGCCACCAAAACCACAATTTAGTTCATGTTTGATTCGAATGTGCTTTTAAACGAGAAAAAGTGAAACAGCTTATGGGGAGTGAACATTATTCACATTATATAGACTGCTGTTGTTTCGTTTTGGGAACGAATACGAGGTACAGCAGACTTTTGAATCTTTTAAAAGATTCATATCTGAGGCACTGCAAACCAGACGGTGGCGTTGAAGCTCACTTGATTACATGTTAGATCTGCATCCTTGTTTTAGGTTGGTTAATATTGTCCTAGGAGGGTTGCAATGGTATGATAATAGTGTCACGGCTTTGTGGTATAAGTTACTGTATTCCATATTTGATTTTGTATTTAAATCAAATTTATTTTAGCTGCACGTCAGTTTTTCTTTAATGTAAAAACTAATGCTGTAAACTAAACGTGAAAAACCCTCTCAATTGAAACATTACTCATATTAAATAGTTAGAGACCAAACAATTTAGTAAACAAAACAGATTTTCCTAAAAACATTCAAATTGCACATACGGTAGTTTCCATAAAAATGCCATACATATATAAATCATTATTAACAGGTTAAAGACTTTCTTGCTAATGCTCAAACTTTCCTGAGGTAAATATGTCACGTGTTATTCACAAGCAGTTTCATGGACTTCTTTTCGTGGTTAAAACACTGATTGGGCGATTAAATGAGCTAACATTTCAACAAGTTGTTCTAAATCTTTCAACATACCTTCTGATGTTCATTCACGTTTATTTCGTGGTAATGTGTTAGTAAAGGTAAGATGATTGGTGCCTGCCTGCTCCACTACCGCTTTGTCTGCACGCAGATAGAATCGGTCACACATT
>NW_015508275.1:14717-15679 GCF_001515645.1 Sinocyclocheilus grahami | reverse complement strand
ATATATATATATATATTTCAACGGTGTCAACACGTCTTGATTTCTGCCTCAATATGCTATACATACAACATGTAAATGTTCTGAATTGTACATTTTTTACATTAGGCTTAAAACAGTGCTGCGTCAGTATGGTGTGATGATGAATAGCATGACTTAGTTCCTCCATGTACACTTCACATGTGCCCCGTTTGTTTGTATCCTTTGTGAACTTCAAATCTGTCAAGTAAGGGTCAAGCTGATATCCATGTGCTTTAAAGCCCCATATTCTGGATGCGTTCAAATCCAAATGGAACTTTAGGACAACTGGACCAGCAGTGATGGCGCAGCAAACGGGAGCGTCAACACTTTTCCTACCGACAGCACTGCCACGTCAGTACTAAAATCTTCAACGAGAGTTTGCTCTGTTTGCTCAGACACCATTAGAGCTCGGCTCTTGGGTGATTTCCGTAGAATGGTTGTCTTCAGGTGATTCTGGTTCCTCTCCCGTCACCGCCATACGGATAACTTTGAGCCAGCGCTGTTTCAGTTCCTCGCTCTCTGCTGCAAAGCTGTGGACTGATTTAGATTGAGATAGTCGGAAGCTCGCGGGAGGGTCGGTGGGTCTCAGGATGTCCTCCACCTGGTAGCCGAGCAGAGGAATCGTGGACTGGGCCTTGACATCCTGTGAGGACAGTAAGTCTTAGTTTAGTAAAGGGAAGTGCTGTGCAGGAACAGAAATAGGACGGTTCAGTGAGATAAAAGCACACTGACCTGAGGTGCTCCGTATAAGTAGAGAACTAGAGCTTCTTTTTGAGGAATGACACACCAGACTTTCTGCCAGGGCTTGTTCTTCTCGCAGTACTGCAGGAAGCCACACATGATACTGTTGCCCGAGAACTGAGCAGCTTCAATCTGTGAGGGAGAAGAAGTGAAGTTTAGCACAGTAGTGTGAATGCTTTATCACTCCTGTGTGAGATGACGGC
>NW_015508275.1:9981-13187 GCF_001515645.1 Sinocyclocheilus grahami | reverse complement strand
ATGTGAGGGGTGTACTCACTTCTGAGAGATACTGTATATATATATATGTGTGTGTGTGGTTTGAAGTATTAGCTAATTATCATACAATTTTTACACTATATTTTTTATTATATTGGTTGTTTCATAGTTTAACTGATTTTTGACTTATCATTTCATAGTTTAACTTATTTCTGTCTTATTTTTGTGCAATTTCAAAACCAGAGGAATAATTTGCTTAAATAAACATGGGGGGAAAAAAAACTTTATGGACCTAATTATTGAAGTATTTGCTTGGAATGTATACTATATATATTGTAAAATATATATTGAAGTATGTGTTAAATTGCTGATTTCAATAATAGAAAAACTCATGTAATGACAGTCATCAACAATGCACAAAATAACAATGACAAATAAAAAATTCAAACTAAAGTGCAAAAAAACTGGATTCAATAAAAATAAGCCTTCATTTAATTTATGCAAAATCAATTTTTTTATTGTAATTTTGAGGTGAAATATGAATCTGACATTCACTGAAAGTGAATAAAACAAAAAGAAGGTAAAAGAAAAGGGTTCAGTTTTTCAGTATTTGTGATAAGCCAGCGCACTTCATCAAAAGTCAGTTTGCTTCAATGATGCACAAAGTGACAATTTAGAACAGGGAACAAGCAAAACTGATACTTCACAAATGTATTTTAAAAACGATTTCCATAATCGTTGTAGCTTTGCTCCCTCTTCTAAAGTGTTACCAAACCAGAACGTTAAAACATCAGGGTACCAGTGGTAACACTATATAATAAGCTTTATTAATAATATTAACATTATTGCATTACATGATGCTAAACAGATCATTAGTTCATGTAAATTAGTTAGAAATTAAACTTGAGTTTGTATTTTTTCATACATACTCATGAATGTACATCAACTGATCTGTTAAGCATTACTGAATGTTTGTTAATGACTGGTTACCGCAAGTTATTATAAAGTGTTACCGACCGATCTTACCGCTGCCGAATTCACCGCAACAGTTCGTGGACGTCGGATTTTCTTCCGAAACTGTATATATATAAAGGTTATATGATGTCCTTTTTTTCTGACAGTACAGTGTGTGGTCATTGATACATTAAAGAATGCAGCTCTGACCCCAGGTCACATGATCCTGAACTCACCTCTAGAATGCCCTTCTTCTTGCCCTCCCTCTCCTCACTGTCTATATTGCCTGTCAGGATGGAGTTACAGTCTTTGCACACCTTGTTCATCCTATTCCCATCATATTCCAGAGGGGCTTTGTAGTCTGAGCACTTCCCGCAGACCACCTGAATGAAATAGACATTTCAGCACATGACAAGCATTTTGAAATTGTGAAAACAGAATGTTTTTGGTTTGCTGCTGCTTACGTATCCACAGGCCCGACAGTGATGTCTCCTGCGCATTAAGGCATTAAAGGCCTCTTTGCACCTCATGCACATGGTCACCTCATTGTCTCGAATCCAGCGAGGAGCTCTTTTACCCAGTTCTGATATCTTGAGATCCTACACAGAAATATAGACATGTGTAAACAATAAAAACAAACAAATTTGGACTACTATGACTCTATAGTCCTGCATTATGTGCACACATAAGAACATATGCACAAAACATGAACCTCGGACTTGCACAATAAGATTAAAATATCTAATTAAACTAACATTACCATTCATGTAGTACTTATTTATAGAATTGAGACATGATACAATGGCTAAATTAATATAAATCATTTTGATTTAATCATTTATTTAAATAACTGAATAATTTTAAATTTAAATAATAATCGTTTTTAAAAGATGAAAAATTAGGTTAAATTTGCATGAAATAAAAAAAATCACGTCACATATTTTCTGTCTTATTCCATTTAATCTTTTATTAATTTAAATAATATTAATTGAATTATTAATGTGAATAATTTAAATAACAAAAACATTTAATCATTTAATTGTTTATTTAAATCATATTTAAATAATTCAATATTGTATTAATTTAAATCATTTTTATATAATTATTAATTTAAATAATTAAAAATGTGTCATTTAATTGTTTATTTAAATAATTCAACGTTCTAAATATGCTCTTCTATAACACTTCTAAGAAGACACACACTGACCGTTACTTCCTCCACATCTTTGAATGCTGACTTAAAGGTCTCATTTTTCTGGAGATAGATGTGTATCGTTTCCTGGAACGCCTAAAACACAAATGAAGACATTTTAAAAATGGACTTCCAATGACTTGATAATAATCAACATTGATATTACATTTTTACCTTTATCCAGCTTTCTTTATCCTGTTCAGAGCTGTAATAAGGCAACAGTTAAAACCATTTACCCTAAGACAACCATTAAAAACACCCAGTATTGAAGAATACACAGTATGCACTATGAACGCAAGCACAGTTGGTCCAGTCTGTACCTGGCCTGCAGCTCCAGTGTCCGTTCCTTTCCAGAAACCTGAAAGGTGTGAGGATAATCCTCATTGTACGTCTCCGTCACCTTCATGCCATCAATGCCGATACGTGTGCGAACCGTAAACTTCTGTCCCACCAAGCTGAACTTTGGAACGCAGTACAGCAGCATGTTGTTGAACTGTGGGAAAAGTTCATAGAGATTTATAATAATACATTGCCAAATGCTACTATAATCAGAACTCATCAATGGCCAGCATGGACTTACTAGGAAGAGATATCTGTCCATGGCTGAAGTGTTTCTTGCTGCCAGTTTCAGAATATGACCCTCTTTTATTAACTCATTCGAAGGGTTCACAACGTCCTCTTCCTCCCCCAGCATCTCATAAATCTCCAGCAATTTCTTAAGGTTTTCCTAAGAGACAGAAGACAGTATAAAGAGAAAGAGCACAAAACAATCTTGAATATATTGTAGGTTTCAAGAGAAAAGCACTTAATAATACATAATTTTAGCCTGACTTTTGAATTTTTGGAAGATGTTATTAAAATGAGAGTCAGTTATTACGTGACTGACTCTGTTATTACGTTAAACGTAATCTAGAGATTCATTTGTGCAGCAGATAAAGAACACTCACTGTTTTCCTAATGGCAGAGTTGGAATGAGTGGCAGCCATGGCAATGATCTCTAAAGACTCTGCAGAGACAAATATTTCACATTTCGAAAAGGTCATGTTTGACATCTGGTTTAGGAATCTGCTCACTCCTGAACTCACTTTCAGCATCCCGCCGG
>NW_015508275.1:7254-7716 GCF_001515645.1 Sinocyclocheilus grahami | reverse complement strand
CCCCCCCCCCCCCCCCTTTCTCTCTATCACACCCATACACAAGTGAACATCCACTGGCATACACTCGCTGTACACGCTGAGGTCTGTTAAAGCAACTTCCTGATGTACACTGCCCTCAAACAGTACTGCTATCTGCCTGTCACCACTTTAAAGACACATCTTCTTATCAGAGCTCACATAAATAACCTTTGAACTATTTCAGACACCCTCCACCACTTAGCACAAAGAACCCAAGCTAACTTCCAATACGTCCAGCCTTTGGCACAGCTGACTGCAATTCTAAAGAAGCTCATTGTCGAAACTTACCTCAGAGGACAGGAAATGAAAGGATGGATAAGAGGAAACAAGTTAAGCCAATAAAAGAGGGACTGGTGTGGACAGAGGATTGAAGGTCTGTGTTTCTGAAGCTTCATGCGTGTTCACATTCACAGAAAATCTGGTCTTTTATCATTTATATTCAAT
>NW_015508275.1:1437-3602 GCF_001515645.1 Sinocyclocheilus grahami | reverse complement strand
AATAAATAAATAAATAAATAAATAAATAAATGGACATGAAATATTGATTTGAGTTGAAATTATTACTATAAGACCAGCTCTATCAATTTGAGCTGCTTTGACAAGGAAAATATTTTAAGTTTTATGCACAAATACAACATTTAATTTTATTAATGTATTAGTAAATGTCAAAATTAACATTAAGAATAAGAAATGCTTTAGAATTATTTGAATTGTTAGTTCTTGGTAACTATTGTTGACAAATGTAAAATTATTGCAAAGTGTTACCAAGCAATTCATATAATTTGAAAGCTGAAACTTTGTTCCTTAAAAATATCATAAAACAAGTTTTTTTTCCTCTTAGAATCGAATCTCCGCAAATGCTTCATTGCAACTCAAAATGAGTGGGTCACTTATAGCGATGGTTCAATCAGAATCAAGTATTCCAGAGCGTCGTGTAATAAGAATACTTTTTTGACTGATGAACGATAAATAACAGAGATGCACAATATAGAATCATCAATATAAAATCCCAATATTTAATATTTTATACCATATATATAAATATTTTTTTTTATATCATAACTGATATGATATGATATTTTGAGTTTATCCATTCAAAAAATGTGTTCAATTCTAAAGCCCAATTTAAGCTTATTTTTGTTTCTGTATAAGCATTTTACAAGTAAAATCAGGCATTAGAATATTACAACTTACAATAGAGAAGATGAATAATTGTTTAGCTTAAAATATGGTATAGAAAAAAACAGGGGGAAAAAAATAAGTCTTGATAACATTTGTTTCTTATCCAGACCAATACTGATATAAAAAATGATAATGTTGGCAATATGGTCACTGATATATTGTGCATCCCTAATAATCATCATCAAAACTCCACTTAAGCAAACTGTAAAAACATGATGCATTCATAACTTCACATAAGCGTGCATAAACCGAACAAAATTAAGCCACAATATAAGGCTTTGTGGTTCATGCACACGCACACAAACACACACACACACACACACACACACACAGATATCCTGCACCTCCAGCTGTTTCCCTGTCTATGGCCCACCTGCCCTCTAGATCAGATAGCATTTCCTGTGAGATAGAGAATGGAGATGTGGATCTGAGGGTACGGAGCACTACAGTGAACACTCCAGATTACAGACAGCTATTAATACACCGTTGAGCTCTGGACTGCTGAGATGGATTAATATGTGCCATCTAATATTTTGTTCAGTGCATGACTCAGAACTTTTCAAATCTGTCCCATGCAAAGAACAAAAGCTAAGTCTTTGTAATCTGGTATGATGAAACCTAGTTACAAACAAGGTATTTCAGGAAAACAAAATTAAGCTATCAAATGAAGCCACACAAGCATGGCAGTATGGATTTCATAGTTTTTTTCCCATGAGGTTGTAAACCAACCACCTGCAGTTGTCTGAGGTCACGGCTCTTGGGTCAGCATTCATAAGTACGTCTTGGCCCAGGCCAGACAGCTGCAGTAGTTATCAGACACTGGTTTACTCGTCAATCAACTCGTGCACTCTTACTTTGCTCCAGAGCTTACAGGATGAATTCCTGCACAGATTCTGACCCACACAAAACACAATAGCACTAGACCGGCAGGCAAAACAGGATAAGGGCTTGCAGGGATTTATTTGTGAGGAACTGGGGTTAATGGTCAGTCCATTATGTTACTGTGGCCATATGGTTTCATATGATCTGACTACACCGATGCTGAGCTACAGACTTATAGCAGATGAAAGGAGTGAATTTTATGCAGTAAACCAATGCTTCACTCTGAATTCATCATGGTTAAGGGGCGTTTGTAGTGTTTAAACCCATGTAACCATGGTAAAAACAGTAATGCACTTCTTTGAGTGGCTTATTTCATAAAACTGCAGCAAAAGCAATGTGATAGAAGACACCAATGTTTAATAAATATCTAAATGCATTAACAAAAATCACAAAAAATGAACTTCTTTTGCCAAAAATATAGTATATTGCGAATTTCATGTTACTTGATGACACTTTCACAATTGTTCTGTTACAACGCCTCAGATTTCGAAAGCGCTGTATGCTTTAAAAACATGAGCTATGAGTTTATGTGCTTGACAAATTAGACATATTTAGCAACTTTTTAAACCATTCAATGATTTCAAAATTCATGTTTGAGG
>NW_015508275.1:0-541 GCF_001515645.1 Sinocyclocheilus grahami | reverse complement strand
AAAAAAAAATCGTATTGACCCAAACTTTTGAAGGGTAGTGTACTAACGTGAAAACACTTTCAAGGTATACTTTTGCAAAAGCAAACAAGATCAATGAACTTATGTTAGAGAATGTCAGTATCTACAAATCCATGAACAGAGGAAAGAGAGGTAGATATTGATCGCAAGTTTACCTGTTCTCCTCAAAGCGACTGATGAGGTTGGACACTAGGCCCTTCCCTATTGCTCCTCCTACTCCTCCTCCTCCATCCATGTTGGGACTGATGGGTGACGTTCCAGCAGCCAGAAGAAAGGAGACTTCCGTCACCAGACTCTGAAGGTGTGCTGGCTTAGGAGGCACTGCGGAAAAAGTCACAAAGAGGACAGAGATTATGTGATTATGTTTGCATGCTAATGTAACAAAGCTGATATTTACTGTACACAATCCAAGAAAATCATTGCACGACCAGCGTGAGTGGAATCAGGTTCCACAATCGCCATTGTTAAAGGGATAGTCCACCCAAAAATGAAAATTCTGTCGTTAATTACTCACCCTCATGTT
>NW_015508274.1:24451-25740 GCF_001515645.1 Sinocyclocheilus grahami | reverse complement strand
ATCACTGAACCAACATGTACAGATCAGTTTATACGAACAAAACAAATTTTTATGGGTTAAATTATATGAATAGCTCTTTAAGGTAACAGTTGCAGGTTACCACTTTTTTACAGTGGGATTTCATAATTCTCAATATCACAGCATAAAGAAAGAAAAAAAAATACTAAGTAATTACTAACTAAAAGGCAGGAGCTATTATAACTTTTACCCACTTGCATACATTCACATAAATCAATTGTTTATTTTGTCACCAATTTATATACCGTCATATTGCATATGAACTACATGGCATTAAGGTATTTTAAACAGTACAAATATCTGTACAACTAAGTAAACTATTGCTAAACTAAGTAAGAAAGTGCTACAAAAATACAGTTTACTTGACTTCTTAAAATTGCTGATTGTACTTTTACCTGCCCTGTTTATAATTCTGCATACGTCATTTGTATTTCTCCAAATATTTTGCCAACAGTGGAAACTAATACATACATACATACATATCTGATATACACTCTGACCACTAGGACACTAACCATGCATTCATGAAGAACTTGGAAACATTCACCCACCCCCAGCTGTCATATGTCAATTGCCACAGAGCGAGAAAAACAATCTGGGGGCCAGAGGTCTAGAGCCTGAGTGTCCAGTCAAAACAGGAACAGATCTACCCCGTCTTACAGCATCAAAGACCTCTTAGCACCAGTGATACGCATGTAAGATGAGCGGGACAACCATCAAACTACAATCTACAATTCCTATTCAATTACACTTTTCCAATTCTTGTTTTACCAGTGCCGTGCTTTTATATACCTAGCGATCCAGCCACTGACAATACCATATCATGCAATTATCCATGTTGCCTGGGCAATTATAACAATAGTATTAACATGATAATCAATTTAAAGGGATAGTTCACCCCAAAAAAATGAAAATTCTGTCATCGTTTACTCGCCCTCAAGTTGTTCCAAATCTGTATGGGTTTCTTCCTTCTGTTAACCACAAAAGAAGATATTTTGAAGGAAGTTGGTAACCAAACGGTTGATGGTAGCCACTGACTGCCAAAAAATAAGCTATGGAAGTCAATGGCTAACTGTCAACTGTTTGGTTGCCAAAATTATTTAAAATATTTCCTTTTGTGTTCAACAGAAGAAAGAAACTCGGTCCCACTTTATATTAGGTGGCCTTAATTACTATGTAATTACATTTAAATTAACCATTTGCTACAAAGCACTTATTGTGTAAATACATGTTTTTACATGGTACTTATATTTTAAAAAATACCTGCATGT
>NW_015508274.1:22869-23586 GCF_001515645.1 Sinocyclocheilus grahami | reverse complement strand
ATTCATTCATTCATTCATTCATATATAATATGATAGAATAACGTTTTCCCATGTTACTTAATATATTTCTTAACATAAGGCATGCCATGCTACTTCAGGTGGTAAATATAATATCTTTCTTAATATCTAAACAAAAGCTAAATAAGCTATAATATAACATTTGAATTTTCACCTATGATAAAAAAAAAAAAACTTTTGTTAGTCAATATTTAATTTAGTGTGCTTACTATAAAGAAAACTTATTTTTAAAATATGAATCATAGTTTCTGTTATGTACTAACAAACACACAAACAATAAATAAATAAAAACTACAAAAATAATCAAAAATAAAAATTCATAATAATAACAATAAAAATAAATATAGCTGCAAGCAGCGATTACTGGGGTTCAAGCATTTTAAGGCCTTTATTGCATCTAAGCTGTTGCAACACACACATACTCAACCTGAAATGAAAGGGCTTAAGTATAATACTTAATACAAAGTAAGCATACGTACACATGCAAACACATTTTGTTGAAGGCAAAGAGATTTAAAGTAAATAATAGGTAACCAAATGCTTACTGCAAGACTTCTCATTATAATGCAATTTTCAGGTCTCACTGTAATCATAATTGCAAAATGTGATTCCTCCAGGTAAATGAATTGGTAAAGTTTGACAAAATGTGATATTGAATGTTATCATAGTGACTTTATAATTTATAGACATGAATACAAA
>NW_015508274.1:20279-21322 GCF_001515645.1 Sinocyclocheilus grahami | reverse complement strand
TTTTTTTTTTTTTTTGCTTTTACTCGAACCGAATGAAGGTTTAAAGTGGAAATCCTCATTTTCAAATAGACGAACATAAAAAGGTATTTTAAATAAATGATTAATTTTTTTTCAGTGCAGGTACAGTCTTAAAAATAAAGGTTCCAAAAAGGGTTTTCACCACAGTGCAATAAAATAACTATTTTGTGTCATTGAAGACCTTTTTTTTCATAGCGTGAAGATCATTTTAAAATTCGAAAGAACATTTTTCTCCTATAAAGAACCTTCTGTGCATTTAAAACAGTTCCATAAATTTTAAAGGTTCTTTATGCTACCACTGATGCCAATATGGAACCTTTATTTTTAAGAGTGTAGGCTAATACAGACCGCCTTGACACAGATGCACATTTAAAAAGTCATGCAGTCATAGGAAAATGTTTATTATTTGAGCACTAATTCTCATGTTGTTTACTGTTTAGGATGGGTATTATGTGTCCTCCTTCAGTGCTCTGTTCTCTATGTTCTCTTCATTGGAGGTATATAATTGTCACTGAATGGGTCATGGATTTTCGAACCTAGAAGTTGTGGGGTGTGTCCATGCCATGGGAGAGTGTTGTGGGGGCTGGGTTCAGGCGGCCCTGCACACATGTGCTGTCACTCAACCACCCTGCACAGGCAACCCAGACTAAGAGACGAGGAATAAGAGCTTCTAGTAGCCTGGAGACGCCTGTGTCCCTGCCTCATTGCAAATTTAGCTTGGACACTGTTGTTCAAGTCTCCAGTGTTGTATCATTTGGCAGTGATTCATTGTGAACAGTAAGGATCAAAAGCCAGATGATGAAGGCTGTGGCGGTCCTGGGTGCACTGCTGGCTGTTGTGTGTCAGGTGAGTTGAGCTTTACATATTAAGTGTATTCTGTGTATTTAAACTTCAGGCTCAGTAAACTGTAAGTTTCACTGTAAAATATCTCAATGTTAATATAATATTAAAATACATGATAGAATCAAGCAATAAGCCCTGTGAGGTTACTATTCAAGAACTATTTTTCACACTGTAAAAAAAAA
>NW_015508274.1:18762-20269 GCF_001515645.1 Sinocyclocheilus grahami | reverse complement strand
AAAAAAAAAGATTTTTGAAGTTTTGAAGAAGAAACAAATAAAACAAGCATCATTGTAAAATTGAAAAGAAAATACCATTTTAGTTCTTCCACTTCAAAATGTCACATTTAGTTCAATTTGAAATTGTTTGCATGTAAGGCATGGCAACGCTTTAAAAAAATTATGAAATGTAATATGAAAAACATAATATTCATTAAATAATACATAATCATTCATTATGTTTATCTGCAGTTTACAGTAACTTTTATATTTTATACTTGATGTTTATACATGCAAGAGTTTACTGCCATATCTCCACATCCTAAAACTCAATGACCACTTTTATGAACAACAGATTATTTTTTCTTCAAATGTTTGCTGTAGATTGTCAACATGGTCTTTGATAATTATAGCATGACTTGCTCAACACAATCAAATGCTAGAAACCTCAACAAAGGTGAAGCTACTGTAATTAGTTCTTCATGGTTTGCAATGGAAAGCAGTTGTACTGTGCTTTAAGTGTTAGTTTACCTTGTTGGCTAAAGATTCAGTGTTTAAGAAGTGGTTACAGTTTTGACCTTGGGGCACATCTGCTAAAATCCTCTTTAGTGGCGTAGTGTTTGGTAATTGATTGTTAACTTTGTCTTCAACTGGCTGAACTTACTAGCCGTCAGATGTATTATATTGTTGGTGGAAATCAATGGTCTAAACACGCGTCATTTCTGATAAATTGAACGATGACAGCTAATGAATAATAAGAGAAATACAGCTGGTTTTAACCTCGTTTGACATTACGTTTCAAGGCCCCCTTTGGTCTGTCACTAGTGTAATCATGAAGACAACAAATGAGAATGCAAACAAAGTCACACTGCCGTAAATTTTCGCCACAATCACTGATCAGAACTGTTTAGATTGGCAATGGGACACAGATTCTAAAATGAGAGATTTGTCCTGTAGTTGCCCTCATGGGCAAGCTTTCATCATGCTATACATAAACAGGAGAAAGGTTGCTAGTGGCCGCCATGTTATTTATGAGCAATTCAGGAACAATTGCTTCAAAGTTACTTGGACTTCATGTTTAAATGTACTTTGGCCTTTTGGTTTAATCCAACCCCTTTTCCAAAGCATTAGCAATTAGCATTAGAAAAATAACTCATTCATAATCTCATTCAGTGTTTCATTTAAGGCTTAACTTTGTCTCAAACTTTTTGCCTAAAGTTCTTTAGGAGAAATATAAATAGACGGACAATACATAAGTATTGTCTAAGAAAAGTATTGAGCTATAAAAATGAATGTGGGTATCTCAGATAATTTAGTCTTTCTCTTTTAAAATATTGCCACACCTTAAAACATTAATTAAGACTTCTTCCGAAATGTTACTAGGATATTACACTAAGGAGAAAAATGAATTCAGAGACAAAATCTTTGATATCTGATTAGTATTTTATTTTTTTTGCTATTGGTGTAATTCTGTGATAAACAATTCTACCATATGAACATTTAATGTGTTTCCTTTCCTCAACTGATG
>NW_015508274.1:17484-18351 GCF_001515645.1 Sinocyclocheilus grahami | reverse complement strand
TGGACCCATTGGTAATAGTTAATGTATTCCATGTAAGATAACTTAATTTGTTAAAATTCTCTGGTGATCAGGCTGGGAGTGCTAGGAATTCCCAAAGCTCATGTCCCACGAGAGGCTTATGCCTCACTGAGAGTATAGTGGGGTTCATTGAGATTCACACATGCCTCTGGTAGCGTGGTCTTGATATGACGGTGCGCAGCTGTTACCAGATGCAGACTCAACCCCATTTGTCTCACATGGTAATCTTGGCTGCGGAAATAGGAGGCCAACACTCCCAGGCCATGCAATGAGCGAAACATTTGTTAATAAAGCAGCCAGTGTTGAGTTCATGCACCAGTCCAGCTGGTGATAGTCAGTCTAACTGGCAACTTTGGGTTTCTCTTCGTCGCAGACATTCTGATACCAGTTACTATTGAATATATCTATGTCTACTGCTGCGCCTTCCTTGTTTATCGTAATTCTAGTTTAGGAAACCAAGATGGGACCGCGTTAATTGGACATTATAATTGTCACCGCCTGTTTAAATTAGCATGACATGACAGCATGGCCTGGTTATGAAGGTTCCATTACTGCCATGATCCTGGCTGACAGTTCTTGGAAAGAAAGAAAGAAAGAAAGAAATTGTAGTATGTGCAAATAATATAATATTAATGAAATCAAAGGACATTTAACACACTTAAGTACACTTTTAAGTAGTGCAATTTTTTATAATGCCAAATTAAAAGTTTTACTTTGAAGTACATTTAAAATAATTATGTTTTAATAATCTTTTATCATGCTTTAAAGAAGTGCACTTATTTTGATGTGTTGACTAAAATACTAAAACACATGCAGACTACTTAATATTTATTTTAACTGAGTGTTTTT
>NW_015508274.1:12656-13698 GCF_001515645.1 Sinocyclocheilus grahami | reverse complement strand
TAAATATAATAAAACAAAGCAAAATATACTTTCATGGATGTAGTATTAACAGAGGTATTTATGGCTGGTAAATTTTTATTACATACTCACCAGTGACAGGTGTGGCAAACAGTTAATTTTAGACCCTGATGGTGCAGCTTATTTACTCAAAGCCATTTACAAAATGTTACTTCTCCTTGCATTTATCTTTGGCAAATGACTACAGTTACATAGTTCTTGTAGTTTCATAAATCAGGCTTGGTCCATAGTGAGAGCTTGACACACATTGTGTCAGTGCATGGGAGAATTCTGTCACTGTGTGTGGAATTTTGTCACTAAAGCATGTTTAGCAGCTGACCTCTGACCCCAGTCAGGTGCAGGCAAAAGAGAGTGTGTTTCAGCGTGACAGGCCTTGGGTGGCGAAAACTGAGCCTGTTTCCCTGCTAAACAGCTGCATGAGTGTGTGTGTGTGTGTGTGTGTGTGTGTGTGAGGGAGAGAGAGGGGAGTGTTGTATGAGCCCTTTATTTTGGCTGAACATATTAGTGCAGTCATTAGACCTCAATATATGATAGTGTTTATTTTTATGAAAGAAAAATAAGAGGTAAGGGAGAAAAAAAGAAATGTAAGTTAGGTTCACTCCACCACCACAGGCCTTCAAAGCACACTGTTGTCAGGATTTCCTTTAATAGACCCCTAGAGGTTTGTGCTAGAAATGCAGGTTTGTGAGACTGTGAAAGTACCAACCCTTGTAACGCTTTATCATACGTTTTCTTAAAAGTATGCAAATAATATCCTTTGCAAGAATTTACTGAATGTAATGTTTTAAGACACTTGACGACATGTTATTTATAATTACCTGTAAATGCATTATTTATATTAAAAGCAATTAGTTGAACTTAAAATAGCTTTTTCGACCCACTCAAGTAGGACTTAAGTACATCTGCATATCTAATTTCATAATTACTTCCATTGTCTTTAAAATATGGTTAAAGTGTACTGCAGAATGTACTGACAAGCATTTATGGTTAACTAAAATATATTTTAATATAATTTCTATTGAGA
>NW_015508274.1:7991-8795 GCF_001515645.1 Sinocyclocheilus grahami | reverse complement strand
AAAAAAAAATGACATAACCAAAAATAGCACAAAACAAAAGTATTTCTCAGCTGGACTCTGATTTGACAGTGTTAAACATGATGTATAATAAAAAATAAATCATTTTACATTAAAAAAAAGCTATGTTAATAAAAACATTTAACTACAAATTTTAAAATGCAATCTAAATGTGAGCCTAAATCAACATTTACATTTAGCCATTTATAGGACAATAGTTTAATTTACATCAAATGTAATAGTTCGAGGTTCCATCCCTCCTCTTTCTCATCAACCCATACCTCAGGAAACTGTGATTGTGTTTCTTATTATTTGTACACTACATTTCAAATGCTATGTCTCTACTCTCTTGCAGCCACTAGACTATGAATCCCAGGCAGAGTACCAGCTCTTTGTCAAAGCAGAGAATGACGTCAGGCTTAAAGCCCCGTACGAACAAATACACAGTGCTACAGTCACCGTCAGAGTGATGAATGAGAACGAGGCCCCAGTCTTCTATAAAAACCCCATTAAAGTGAATGTTGCAGAGTCCACTGTTCCCGGGACTGTACTGGTCTCAGATATTGCTCACGATCCAGATAATGCCAAGCTAAGGTGAGGCTCACTTATCTGTACCATCATTCCACTCACACTTTTATTCTGCACAGCACAATGAAGCCATGTAGGAGATGTTCTTGGATCGACATCCTTTGTTAGTCCTGGAACAGCATTCTTATCAAGCAACCATGTGCAAAACCCTTGAGCTTATACTACTCATAAAAAAGGATTGATTTATTGATTGAGTGATCTATTGATTGATTGATTTAA
>NW_015508274.1:5387-6526 GCF_001515645.1 Sinocyclocheilus grahami | reverse complement strand
GGCAATATAGAAATCCTGGACAGGACGCGTCCTGGGAAAATGGCATGTATGGTCACCCTAGCTAACCCTTCTCCTTTAGGGCAACCATTGTGTAGAATTTAGCACTAACCTCGATCAAACTCACCTGCCTTTTACTTTCGAGCAGTTCTGACCTTGATTAGCTTGTGATATTTATATGAGGGTTGGAGCAAAACTCAGGAAAGTGGACCTCGAGTGTAGCTAACCCTGCTCTTGGAGGGCTTGTTAAGATGTATTTGAATGGGGTTGGAGTAAATCTCTGAAGAAAAGTGGACCTTGAGGGCCAGAGTTGAGAATCACTAGTTTAAAATAAGGGTAGCCAACCTGGCTCCTTGAGGGCAACCATCCTCCAACCATAATCAAAAATATTTGAAGCTAATAAAAGTGCTCAGGATTACTTGAAAATAACAGGCAGGTGTGTTGAAGAAAGGTTGGAAGTTAAGTCTGCAGGAGGATAGGTAGACCGATAGGAGCAGCGTTGGCTACCCTTGCTTTAGAAATGGATTTCACAGAGTGTACTTTGATTTCGAAGACCCCTTGCTTCTGGTTCTGTCTCTTTACATGTCTGTTACCAGAGACCCATGCGGTTCTCCAGCCACTGATAGACATAGAGAAAGGGGAATTCTCTATTCCTGTGGTCGTATCAGACTCTGGCTCTCCTTCCCTTTCCTCTAATGCTCTGGTCAACGTGACTGTGTGTCCCTGTGACCGTTTCGGTGACTGCAAGAGCTACACCGCAGTCATCTTTGGAACCAAAACGGGAATAAGCTTCATTGCCCTTATGATTATTATGGGATGCATTGCTCTTCTGTTGTGTAAGTAAACACTATATTTATGTGAACATGCATAAGCTGTAGTATATTGGTAGTAGATATACTTGAAATTTGTTCTAATAAAGCTTTTTTTCCCAGTTCTGATTGTTCTTGCTGTGGCGGTGAAGGGCTGCACAAGGCAGAACATTAGAAAAGGAGGAGGTCTGCTGGTCGGAGCGTCTGATGATGACATCCGAGACAATGTCTTTCACTATGATGAGCAGGGAGGAGGAGAAGAGGATGAAGTAAGAGCAATGACACAAAATTGAATACATTTTACATGTAGATACAGTGTATTCTGAACTAGAT
>NW_015508274.1:3185-5002 GCF_001515645.1 Sinocyclocheilus grahami | reverse complement strand
GTGTTTGTTGGATTTTATTCTGCTTTGAGGTGAAATGTTAAACTTCCTGAAATACCTAGTTTCTCTCCTATAGGATGCATTTAATATTGATTTTCTGAGGAACCCAAGTGACATGGTCCCTGCCCCAGCCTCATTTTCCCCACAAGACTGCAGCCTGCCCAGAGGAAAGCAACCTCTAAGGAAAGATGCACCCCATAACCTGCCTTCTCCTACATATCCACGCAAACCCCCCGGAGACCCAACAGACATAGAAGATTTCATCAATGTTGTAAGTGCGGTTTCTTTATAAGAATTAAGATTCATTCTGGAATATTTGTGGGTAATATTAGGAAATTTCCTTAGCATTTACTTTGAAAAGGTTAGTAAAAAGGAAAATATTAGTTATACATCATTACTATTCTTCATGGTGCTAAGTGCTATTTTTACTCCAAGTTTGGAAATTACAAATTTAATAGCTAAATCAAGAAAACAAAATTCTATAAAATAAAAACTACATAGTAAAAGAATTGAATCAGAGGCAAATATAAAACTTTAGATGACCCTTAAAATGTAATTAAGATGAATGTAGACACATTCTCTGACTTTGCTATGTAATTACCAATGAAAATCAAATGCACTTTTTTTTGCTTCACCTCAATAGGGGCTGGACGCTGCTGACAATGACCCTAATGTCCCACCATACGATACAGCTCTGATCTATGACTATGAAGGCGATGGGTCGGTAGCAGGCAGCCTTAGTTCTATTGCTTCCATGGGCTCAGACGGTGACCAGGACTATGACTACCTCAATGACTGGGGACCACGGTTTAAAAAACTGGCTAACATGTATGACCCACGTTAGGCACCAGACTGATTTTTTTGTTCAAGATGTTCAGATACTCTCGTACATGCATGTCCTTCAAAACTCTATGCAAATCAAATGTCCCATCTTCAATATGAGAGAGTGCTCATGATGTAAGGACGAGGGGGCGGATTACATTATTGATATTGTAGATAAACGGAGGTCTCAATCTATTCCCCAGTGATCAGTGTAAAGGTCATCAGTGTCTTTTTCCTTTCCTTCATGGATCAGTGAACTATTTCAACTGCAGGTGAAATGCTGCTGATATTGAAGCTGGTGTGACAGGTGCTTACTGTGGGCCAGTGCGCAAATGGCTCACATTGTGAAAGCACCAACTGGAGGGAGGAACCATGTGTTAGTGCATACTGATTAGACATGGTGCAAAAAGAGATGCCTTGTTCATAAACCAAGGGTCATGTTCTTGAGGGGTTATTTTAGCTGATGACCAATACAGAGGTTTGCGGAGCATGTGGGGTACACACAGGAAGAATAATTCACCCAAAAAAAGAAATTAATATTCATAAATTGTCATTTACTTATAACCATCATTCTAAACCCATGACATTCTTTCATCTATCGAACACAGAAGGATGTTTTATATGTTGGTAAACTTCAGAGCTGCTTTTTTCTATATAATTGGTGCATCAAGTTACACAGTGCCAAATTTGAATAGTAGTAACACCAAAGGACACTGGTTTTAGCGTATAAAGATGAGAGTGAAAGCACCAATGAGAAATTTTCAATCTTATGTGATTAAAAAAAAACAAAAAACACGTTCGAGTCAGTACAGATGATTTGAATGCGAATGTATGTTACTCAATGGACATAAAGAGTTATTTGTTACTCAATGGTATGTAAATATCCCTCATGTTTTCCGCCCATGAAAACCTTTAGTTGTACGGAAAACAGCAGCTCCAAAATTATATATTCTTGTGTATTTCAATGGAAGAAAGTCGTATTCCTATTAAAAAAAAAA
>NW_015508274.1:0-1395 GCF_001515645.1 Sinocyclocheilus grahami | reverse complement strand
CCAAGTTGATTTGGAGCCACATTTAGAAAACATTCTTAAATTTTTATTTTTAAAAAAAAAATGTTTTCCTTATTTTCTAACATTTGTTAAACATTTTGCATTCCTAAAAACATTTCTTAAGAATGATATCTTTTTTGAAGATCTAAAGCTTAAGATCTTAAAAAAAAAAAAAACGTTGTCGTCGGCTGGTTGTCAAAATGTTTTGTTGTTTCAAATATTATGTATTTGAACGTAACATAACTACATCACTATTAATAGGAATGTGCAGGACTACTCTGAAGTGACACAATCATGACTGATCATTATTTACATTAGTAGTGTGTCTTGACTTTTTGCTGAATATTACATTTATTAACAACTCTACAAAAACGATTCATATAATGCACTCATTTTTAATTCTATAACAGCACTTATGATATTGTGCATTCTCACTCTAGCAAAGTAACTATTTAAAAATACAGAGCATATAAAAAAAATGCTAAATAAATTCTGAACTACCTTCAAGACCGATGAAAATAGTATGCATGCTTATGATTATCTGCATGACAAAAAGATGGTCTTTAAAGTGTTTTTCATCGAGTTGACCAGCGAGTCTTCAGCAAGATCCACCACACAAACAGGTAACCCAAAGCTTGCCATTTTCTTCTTAAGAAAACAAAAGATCTCAAAAATATTTGAGAACTTCCTTAGAAGAATTTGAGACTCTCTTCAAGAACTACAATTAGGAACATTTTTATGAATGTCTTAAAATTGATCTTTAGAAATGTCTTAATGTCTTAACTTCTTTCTTAGGAAGATTTTCATGATTTTAGATCTTACCAAAATAAGTTTGTCTCTGTTGTCCAAGAGCAATTTCTCTGTGTGCCTGTAGGCCTTTGCTATTAGCATCTTAGCTTCCTGAACATGAGAGAAAAGAACACAAATAAATAACCACACACACATATTCAAAACAACTGATATTTAACACCCACACATGCCTCTGTAACATCACATCACCCACACCACACCACACCAGTGGAACAATAAACAGGTGAGTATGTTCTTTCACCCACATGGTCCATCTGCTGTTGGAGTCCTTGGCTGAATGGTCTCCGTCCAATACCGCCCTGATCCTCGGAGTCGGGGAAGGACACCTGGCCCACACTGGCAACCATGCCATACTGCTTCACCATGGAGTAGGCCACGCGGGTCACCTTCCTCAGGTCATCCTGAGCACCTACAGCACGTTTCTAAGTTATCTGGTGTCTATTACCACCTATAAATATTTATGAGGTCAGGTCTGTATCTGTACTACTGGGAACACAATTGCTCCTTGCAAATAACTATTTCCTACTAGTCAATATGCATTCGTCCTCCAGGGGGCGCCTGAAAGCTACATTCAAATATTTTTCTCTC
>NW_015508273.1:17523-25740 GCF_001515645.1 Sinocyclocheilus grahami | reverse complement strand
ACGATCAAACTGTCCAATACACAAATTTTAATTTAGTACTTACGCTGTCTGTTTTCGCAACTGGCGGCATGGTATGACGTCATGCGCGCGCACGCGAGGGCAGTCAGATCCCGGCAGGGAGTCACCTGTTAACCGGTCACGACACACGGGTCCGAGTAGAGAGTAGATGACAGAAGTTTCTCGAACTTTCTTGCCCGTCCTCCGTCGCTTTCTGGGACCCGCGCGATGTTTTTCCTCGATGATAATAATAACACGTCGCTAGATTGATTTGCTGTATAAAAACTCAAAAGTATATTGTAAAACAAAACCATATTGAAAAAAAAAAATAATTTCAGAGATGTTTTACAGTAGTCTGAAACACAACATCCGGTCTGATCACCTGGCTACAGGTAACGTGACGTCAGTGCTTTAGCCACGCCCTACAGTTTTCATTTGAGCGGAGTTAGCGGAGTGTCACGCTTCTGTGCAGTAATCCGCTCATAACAGCGTCGAAGATGAGCCACGCTCTGCTAGTTATTTTCTCTCTCATCATCGCCAGTAAGTAGTTAATACAGTTGTGTAGGCTAAGTCTATTTTTTTATTATAAAATAATTTTTTATTATTTTTATTTTTATTATATTTTTTTTATTGCAAATACATTTGACAGGTGCTGCTGAGTTTCGCCGATGCTCTCCCCGATGGCTTAACGCCAGTCAAGTTAAAGTCAGCTGTAGCGACGTCCAGATTGCACAGTACTGTGATCCTGATCAGAGCTGTCGACACACGAGCAAGCCCGGGGTCTCGCTGGAGAAGCACAGGGAAAGAGGACTCTGCCTAACCATCACCAACTGCTCCTACGAGTCGTGGTCCTGCGAAGCACTGAGTTACATCCATGCCGAAGAATTTGGGGAGACTTTTACTGTCCACGTGACGTGCAACCGTAAGTAATTTAAAGATTAAAGACTTCTTCCATTTATGATTCTTTAGTGCATTTCACTGATCATTTTGTCGTTAATAACTTGTCAAGGTGGCAGCTGAGAACTACCACGTGCTATTTATTTATTTACTACCACACCAAGCTGACTGATTTCCATGCATTCATTTTTAAAATCACTTTGTTTGTTCCTCTTGTTCTTTGAAGAACCTACTAGCACGTTGCCCAGTCCAGGACCTACAAGCACTTCAGCAACTTCAGGATCTGCCAGCACTTTGCCCAGTCCAGGCAATAATGAGTCACAGTCAGAGTCTCTTTCAGCTGGGGTCATTGTGCTGATCATCTTTGGGCTGATCATCTTTGTGCTTTGCATCTGTTACAAGAAGGTAAGTGTTTTCAGAGGCAAATAAAATCTTTGTTGGTGAAGAGCTTTATTAAAGGAATAGTTCACTCAAAAATGAAAATGATCATCTTTCACTCACCCTCAAGTTGTTCTTAACCTGCATGACTTTTTTTCTTTTGTTTCTGTGAACAACAAAACACAACAGTGTGAATGTCAGGGTTGCTTTTTACGTATTAATGTGGATCAGGGACCCCAACTGCCAGGCTTCAAAAAGAACAACAAAAGTGCATTTAATATACCATGAAAATTGCCCAGAAAACCGTGTGCCATATTCCAGGTCTTCAGAAGTCGTATCAGCTTTACATGCGGAAATGGATGGACTTGTAAGTTGTTATTTCCCGTTGCTATAGCACCCAAATTTATTTTACATGTAGGCCCATTTAAAGATTGGCGATTGGTCATGACTGAGAAATAAAGGCTTCAGAAGACTTGGAATATATTTCACAAGTTGTGTGGACTATTTGTTGTCCACAGAAGACAAAGTCGTACAGGTTTGGAATGACATGAAGGCGAGTAATTGATGAGAGAATTTATTTTTTTTGGGGAGGATCTCAGGAGATCTGAGATATTAGAGTTGCAGTCAAGCAAATAAACTTCTGAAACACTTGTTCATTGTCCAAAGCACTGAAAAGAGAACAACTGCAAGTGTATTGAGATGCATAAGAACATTTGTGATTATGCAAGAGATCAACAACTAAATCAGATTTTTAGTAATTTTTTAAACATATAAAATATTTGTCCTTGCAGGTGAAGTGCTTCAGGAAAGCCATTCGTGACATCTTCCGAGTTATATACTGTAATCTTGTGTAACGTTACTAGAACATGCTAACTAGTTTTCAGTCAGCGGCTAATAAAACAAGCGCAGGGAAACGACAGAACGGACAGTTACTTCTGTCATCAACAAAGTATCAATGTAAGTGTTATCATATGCAAATTAAATGTTAATCATATGCAAAAAATAAATAAAAATTGGGGCACATGTCAGAAAACTGCCTACAAGCCAAGGCTACAGCTCTGACATATGATTTTAGATGTTCTTCCTCACCAACTATTTTCATGAGAATGAAATGCTTGTGCATATTGTGAAAAGACATTTATTTTTACCTTTTTCAGTGTTTTGTTTTTGACAAATCTGTGTTTGATTGCCATTGCAAATAAATCATATATAGCATATCACAATCACAAGACTATCTTAATTAACTTTTGGTTTAGCCAATTGGAAATGTAATATGATACTGACCTTGAAATAGTCACTCATTTATGTAAAATTAGGGCCAGTTTTTGCACCTTTGAAGGGCACAGTGGGAAGAGGACATTGTAAATGAAAGTGAGCAAATAGATCCCTTCACGAAGGGTCTTTCCACAAGGCCTTTAGCAACATATACTTTGATGGTCACTTCAAGGAAGTCCTTATGCCATTTGTGACCCTGGAGCACAAATGCAGTGTTAAGTCGCTGGGGTATATTTGTAGCAATAGCCCAAAATACATTGTATGGGTCAAAATTATAGATTTTTCTTTTATGCCAAAAATCATTAGGATATTAAGTAAAGATCATGTTCCATGAAGATATTTAGTAAATTTCCTACCGTAAATATATCAAAACTTAATTTTTGATTAGTAATATGCATTGCTAAGGACTTCATTTGGACAACTTTAAAGAAGATTTTTCTCAATATTTAGATTTTTTTGCATCCTCAGATTCCAGATTTTCAAATATTTGTATCCTAACAAACAATACATCAATGGAAAGCTTATTTATTCAGCTTTCAGATGATGTATAAATCTCTATTTTGAAAAATTGACACTTAAGACTTGTGGTCCAGGGTCACATATGATTTTCTGATCCTGTTTGGCAAATTGGAGAGCCAGTCATAATCCAGCATTCTGTTTGTGGTATTTTTTACACGCAGAGATGTATAGCACTTATTATACAAAGTGCTTTGCAAAGTAAATGAAATTAGTAAGAATTATTTAAAAAAAAAAAAAATTTTTTTGCTGAATGATGCTGAGGAATTTTCTTAAAATATTGTGTCTGAATTCACTTGCAGAGGACTCCTAGAGAAGAGCATTTGGTGATTTGGAAGGCGGGAAGAAAATCATGGTGTAAAGTATGTCAGACATTTACATTGTATTGTGATAGTTTTGTCAAAAAGCTTTTGTCTTTGTGGCACATTAAAAGTCAGGTGAAATTTAATGTTATTAACGTCTTTACAGGTAATGATTAAGAAAAACCTACTCCGGGAATACAACATGAAGGAGATCTCTTCTGCCTCCTCAACTTGAATATGATGTGCAATAGTTAAGTTAAGTGATATCCTGGCATACAAGGCAGTCAACAGACCATTGTCTTGTTGTAGAGGTCTGCATGAGAGGTCATCCCACCTGTACTCAGCAATCATAATCCCGTGCCAAACTGTTGGGTCAGATCCCATGGATGTGCCTTCAAACCTCTACCTTGGTAAACCTACCAGAAGTCTCAAAGTTCTTCTAGAACAGGGTTTTTCTACATTTTATGTTTACCTCTGCAACAAAGTCATGATAAGCTAAAGTACATTTTACTCTGCATAAGAGTGTCTGGCAAATACTTCTGTTTATATATACTGTGTATTACGCCACTGTGTTTGATTGTTACATGACTGGTTTTGGAATCAGCAAAGGGACAGTATTGTAATCTTGTGCCATCCTGAGGAGGAGGGCTTCTCCACCCGAACATCTCCTAAGGTGTATTCCTCTGTAACTAAACCTTGTGGGGAGTTTTTTGGCTTCTGTCACCTTTGGCTTCTTCACTGGGGGACACAAAGACCACAGTATGTATTTTAAGAAGTGCTGCTTAAAATGTATTTATAAATATTCAGTATTTTAGTTTTTTATGATGTTCTAAATTATTTTATATTAACTTAACGTTTGCACAATTTTCCTTTAAAATAAAATTTCTTGAAAAACAAAAAAAAAAGCTTGTGTTTTTATTTTTTTGTTGGATGATTGACTTGATATTCGGACTAGATATTCGAATTCTCTCAAGAAAATGTAATTATTTTACTATGAAGGTTGCAGGTGTGTTAACTGATAACCTTTTGTTTTATTGTGGCACAAATGTGATACAAAAGGTACAATTGTTAAAGATTCTGCAAAAATTTCAAAAAGACTTTACCGGTAAAAGGCTCAAATATACACATTTCTATAGCATTTAATTGATAGTATTGTTCTGTTTTACCTTTGCATGCCACTGCAGAACACAAACCACTAGACCACTTCCTGCTCCACTGGCACTGCTTTTCATTTTAAGGGGTTTCATTTCATTGAACTGCATTATTTTATAAAGAAAGATAGCTTTGATGTGAATTCTAGGATAACTGTGATATACAGTAATGTGAGACTGGAAAAATTACTTTATTTTCTTGCATTTTTGACCAACTATTTTCCTGTTTGACACTGTAAAGCTCCTTTGACACAACCAGTATTGTATAAAGCGTTATACAAATAAAGGTGACTTGACTTGTAACTAACTAAAGCCCCATATGCATGATTCTATATGACATGTTGGTTGGTCTCACAAAAGTATCACCATCACACAGAAGCAGCAGCTCTTCTCCGAGATGAGCAGAACCTCAGATTCTCAATAAGAAACCCAACAGTGGTGATTCCCACCAGACCAGACAGAACCAGACGAATCAGAGCCTCAGTGGAGCCACAGTGATCCAGACAATCTGAAAGAGAAGAGAGCAGCTCATGAACATTTTCTGGCTCATCAAATGTCTTTGTGGAAAAACAGATGCTGCACGGAGGTCATTACAGCAGGCAGAGAGTTCTGTGGTAAATGTAGTTTGTGTGTCACACCTTCCTGTCGTGGGCAGATCTCTTTCTTGTGAAGACGGACGCTCTTATTGCTCACTGGATTCACAGCCGTGCAGCTGTAGGTCTTTGGATCGTTATAATGAAGCTCTAATGGTAAACTGAGGTTGATGCTGAGATCAGGATTGCTGGTCTGGTTCAGCATTTCACTCCCTTTATACCACGAGATAGACACGTCTCGATCATTTTTCACAGAGCAGAAATCTCTATTTGGAAATCCTGAGAGGAAACAAAACTCAGTTCAATGGCCAAACTGTAGAGTTATATGGCCAAAATTATAATTATTTAAATGATTTTATAGCTTGAAACATAACTTATTGTAACTATCAATCAGATGAGAGAAGACATGTAGTATATGTTTGCAAAGTTTTCATCATGTTGATTCAAAACCTTTTGAGATTTGCATATCAAATATGACACAGGCTTTATAGGCACTAAGTAACATCTTTACATCAAAGTTTGATCTTCTTTGCCTGCTAAGATACGTTTAAATAAATATATGAGAATACAGATAAGACTGACCTTCAGAATGATTTGCACTGACCAATGAGCCACCAGTGATGACAGGCACAGAAACCGGTGCTTTATGGCAACAGAACACAGAAATAACATCAGAGAATGCAATTTCAAGGCATATTGGGATCTGGCCTCATATAAAATCTTGGCCAGATTCACAAAAATCTTTTTAAGAAAGAAGTTCAAACATTTCTTAAGATAAATTCTATTAAGTTAAGAAATATTTTCTTTATAACTTTTTTTCCTTAAGAAAATGAGAGGTTTTAGTGAATGTACAGCGGTTCTTTCCTGAAGACTCGCCGATCAACTTGAAAAACAACTTGTAGTTATCTCAACAAGCGTGCACAATATTTTTTAATGTGCTACATATTTTAATTATTTTGTACTGAATACTTCTCGTAATTAAAAAATGAGGTCCACATTTCAGTCGATTTTAAGTTGTTACTACATTTCGAATTTAGTCACATCACACTTCACGTTTACATCAGGGCTTCCCAAAGTAGGGGTCGGGACTTTTAATTTTTTTAAAGGATTAGAAATAGCATATTTTACCCATAAATAAAAAATTATAAGTTGAATTAAAAATAAAACTCTAGCGTGGAGTTTTGTACTCCAGCATGTTGCCCACCCAACTAATCAGGTAAGATTAATGTTGAAATGTAAGTGAGTAAATTACTATAAAATAATATTATTGTTGTTAGACTGTTGTGTTCCTTTGTGTTGTCACTATGCTATAAGTGCATGTGCGCCGTTGTGCAAAACGTTTGTTTACTTTAACCACCTCAGAGGAAAGTGGGGGTCCCGAGGTACTGGCACTGTCTTTTTGGGGGTCATGGGCTGAAAAGTTTGGGAACCCCTGGTTTACATTATCAATATCAGAGTTTAGAGGTCGAACAATTGCTGGAACAATCGCAGTTAGCAACAGTCATTTTGCTATCTGGGATCGGTTATCGGCAAAAAACTAAACCAAAAAAAAAACGTAGGCCTACCGATAGTTTTTCCGGGTTGGTCCTTTGCTGGAGCAGCTAGAATGGTCTAGTGACGTGAAAAAAGTCTGAGTCGACTCCTTTAATTGAACGATTATTTATTTTATTTGAATTTGAATTGTATAAATCTGAATTATAGTGTAATTTAACAAAATGGAATATTACAGGATATTTAAAAATAATATATATATTTAATGGTTTAGTTTAATTACTCTGAATAATTTAATTATACTTGTGCACACATACCAGACATGGGTCAAAACATTGACAAATTTGGCTGAATTATGGCTGAAAAGCCAGAAGTGGTACTAAATAAAGAGCCATTTGGGAGCCAAAAGAGACGGTTCTTTTTGCTGAGCTGAGCCAAATGAACCGGATCGCTAAAAAGAGCCGGAATTCCCAAAGGTCCACTGTATCACTGACGCCTCGTGCTGTTTGTTTTGACAAGTGAGGCTGTGCGCTGCACAGATTGGGACACTTCAGATAGCGATTTAAAACAGACAATGAAACGGTACGTATACAGTAGACTACCATACGTGTTTTCATATCCTTAAAAATAAATGTAATTGGTAGATTCTGCATTAATGGAGAACAGCAGTATGTTTGCTGTCAAGCCTGAGAGGATCAACGCTAACATCAGGCTAGTACGAATATGACAAAAATATAAGCAAGTCCGACCCAACTGTTTGATGTCACGACTGTAACCATCTATTTGCATTAGTTTATGTCTGTGGCTCTAAAAAAAAAAAAGTACATATAGAGAGCATCATTTAGACTGCCTTTCTCTTTCCGTTTTTTCCCCTCCAAACACCGAACTTCAAACTCATCGACTTGTTTATTCTTGTTCAGTGAACTTTTTCTGTTTGGTAACTAAATGAACTGTTTTGGACTGACGCTTGTCCGATATGCAGCCGCCTTGTTTTGTTATTGATTAGATGATCATCAAGTGTTCTAAAATAGGAACAAATAGACTATACATACAATATCCATGTGATTTTAATGCTATGGCTTTTGTGCACATGTTTAAAGATGGCCATCTACAAGCATGACTGTTGGTATTGGATTTATATGAAATGGTAACACTTTACAATTAGAGTCCATTGGTAACATTACCTAAGGTTAATAAATCCTGTAGAAGTATTGTTCATTGTTAGATTGTGTTAATTTCAACATTTACTAATACATTTTTAAATTTTAAAGTTGCATCTCTTAACATTAGTTAATGCACTATGAACTCATATTGATGAGCAATGTATAATTAATATGTGATATTAATGTTTCTATGTTTTAAAAGTGTTATATATTTTAAAAGTACCGTGATTCAGTACTGTTTTTTATTTTAGCTTTCATTCAGTATCCATTTTAAAAACTAACGGTTGATTAATCGGTTATCAGCCAGTATGGTCCAGCCTAGCTATCAGTATTGGTAAAATCTATTAGTATTATCTAGTTGTAACGAGTCAGTCCACTGAAGGCAAGCATAGTGAAGAACCCATGTGCAGTTTATTCACAGACGTGATCCAAACATCCAAACAATAAATGAAGA
>NW_015508273.1:10268-13748 GCF_001515645.1 Sinocyclocheilus grahami | reverse complement strand
TTTTGAGATTTGCATATCAAATATGACACAGGCTTTATAGGCACTAAGTAACATCTTTACATCAAAGTTTGATCTTCTTTGCCTGCTAAGATACGTTTAAATAAATATATGAGAATACAGATAAGACTGACCTTCAGAATGATTTGCACTGACCAATGAGCCACCAGTGATGACAGGCACAGAAACCGGTGCTTTAGGGCAACAGAACACAGAAATAACATCAGAGAATGCAATTTCAAGGCATATTGGGATCTGGCCTCATATAAGATCTTGGCCAGATCCACAGATTTCTTTTTAAGAAAGAAGTTCAAACATTTCTTAAGATAAATTCTATTAAGTTAAGAAATATTTTCTTTATAACTTTTTTTCCTTAAGAAAATGAGAGGTTTTAGTGAATGTACAGCGGTTCTTTCCTGAAGACTCGCCGATCAACTTGAAAAACAACTTGTAGTTATCTCAACAAGCGTGCACAATATTTTTTAATGTGCTACATATTTTAATTATTTTGTACTGAATACTTCTCGTAATTAAAAAATGAGGTCCACATTTCAGTCGATTTTAAGTTGTTACTACATTTCGAATTTAGTCACATCACTACAATGCCTATGTCTCTTTTCAAATATAATACAGTCTAAAGTCTTTAGGTGGACAGCAGTACTATGAGAACATTACAGCCTTCATCCCTGAATCCCATTGATATTAATGTCTGATATTTGATCTCTTTCCCCACAATTGACAATTTTCTGACTTTCCATGTTTTCACAGGTATACTGTAGGGGGTGCTATTACACATCTTCTGATAGTGTATTGAATACCCAGATCAAAACACGGTGAAGAAAAGCCGTAACAAGCGATCGTGTAAGTAAGCAGATGCATATGTAAAATAACACGATCATCAAGCATTAAACAGCATACCAAATCAAAACTGCCTAAAGTGGTGGTGGGGAGGCTAATGCTATTTCATGCATTCTGAGTTATTTACAGAGTTTGAGTCTCATGCTAAACATGGCCAAAGTTTCAAAAAACGAGTTGGACGTATGACGGAGTATTTCTGTGCCAAATACATTCCTTCCGGGTTCGAATAATTTTCGGAAAGTTTTTTTCGAGTATGGCCCTGTATGACGTCATGAAGGGCGGAATTCCTTATATGGTCACTTCTCCCGGAAGAGTGCTCGCAAACAGCAACCAGAGCGAGAGCAGCCCATCAACATGCTTCATTCGGGTTACTGAAGTCTTCCGGCAGCGCTGCACAGGACTTGCTCAGAAGAATGTCTCCAAAGAAGTGTGTTTTTGGATGTGAGGGAAACATAACCTTGTTCAGCTTCATAAAGAACCCAGCGTTACGTGAACAGTGATGCAGTTTGTTTTTCCGGGGCAGCAACGGAGTTTTGCGTGTGTATAGTTTTTATTCCCATCATTTTTGTGACGAATGTTTTATAAACAAGGCCCAGTTGGACGCTGGATTTACAGATCGTTTGATACTGAAAGATCGAGTGGTCCCAGCGATAAAAGATCCCGGTCATGAGTCAGAACAGCAGGCCCTAAGTAAAACTGCATCCAATTTCTGTGTTTTGTTGGCAGTCGGCGCGTGACTCTTAAGCTCCGCCCACAACACGCCTCCAGGAGCTCGGCTGTTTTTGGAGAGGATTGTAAAGCTGTATCTTTCTTTTATAAATCTGATAAATGTCCCCTTAATGTTACCGAATGAAATGTTGACTCAGGAAGTGGTTTAGGACTGTGCAAGCTTTGGGGGTGTTGATGGAAGGAATTGACTCCATCTATGTTTTGGTCATTGCTCTGAATCTGATCCTTTTTACGAAACTTACCCACATTCAAGTGTTAATAAAAAAAGCATGAAGCTAGAATAAAACCTTTTTTTTAAGCAGAAGATATTTGCTTCCTTTTGACATACATTCTGGGGGCCATGAAATGTTTGTGAAAATGATAAAAAATGCCGGCAGTGGCTGGCAACTTATAAAAAAAAAAAACTCTAGTGGGGAAAGAGTTAAAAATTGCTGTTAGTGCTCCGAGCATCAGAAATTAGTGATCTATGATATTGTATTATGTTGAATATAATTTTGGATATAAATTTTGTGTCTATTTGTTAATGAGGGATTTGTGGACACATCAGTGATTTAAGATTTGTGAAGTAAAAATTATATTTTTAATTTTTAAGTATAAATTTAACATTAGACCCTTGGGGTAAGATGGGCCGCCAGTTGGGCACATAATGCCCCAAGTGGCATGTTGTTACTATTGCTATTATTTTAAAATGTATTACTTGTTGTAATTAATGGGGTTATTATTTAATGTTTCCATTAATTAGATGTACATTTCAGACATCCTTCACTTTCATTAAAACCTGTAGGTTAATTGAGTGAAATCATTCAGTTTACATTCAGAGTGTTGCTATTATGACATATGTCACGAATCCTGTCCATGGACTTCCGTTCATTCACCACCAGAGGTCACCCTTTCCATTACATTGACTCTCGCACAACACAAACTGTTGCATAGCACCCCGGACTACATATCCCATCATTCATTGCACTGATTACACACTGCACTGATTGCACTGATTGCACACAGCTGTTTCGTATCACTCCCTCACTATATAACACCCACTCAAACAACCATTCTCCGCTGAGTATTGTTTAGCCGGTACCCCATTCCGAGTCTCTGTGTTTCCTTGTTTTGCCTTGCCTTGCCTGTTCTCTCGGTTTCTGATCTTTGCCTGTTTTCCTGGATTTTTCCCTCTCGTCTCGCCCCTGTGATTCTGTCTGCCGATCAGTGACCTACGCTAGCCCTAGGACTATTCTTGTGTTTTGCCCGCCATATACCTGTTTGCCTTTGATCGACCCTGCCTGTGTTTGACCACTTCTCTTGTTAAATAAAGCTTGCACATGGATCCGCACGCCTCTCGTCTCGTCAGCCCCGTGACAGAATACTCAGCCCCACAAGGATCCAGCAGCTTTTCTAAAGGACTCTGGCCAGGTATGGACCCAGTCACCCAGCTACTACATCTTCGGCAAGGAGGCCTTTCTATTGAGGAGTATGTTCACCGGTTCTGTGTGCTATCATATCAAGTTCCACTGTATGATGAAGTTTTGTTTAAAGACTTGTTCCGTTTTGGACTGGATGAACCCACGAAATCTTGGTTACCTGGAGGGGAATGTAACTGTAGTTTAATGGACCTTATGGATTATGCTTTGTTGTCTGTTGGCTCTTTGTTTACTGTGGGTGTCGCGGAGGAAGAACGCGACACAATATCTGTGACTGAAATGGCGGCTGTACCAGAGCACGCTCACAAGATGGCGGCGACAGCGGAGCACACTCACAAGATGGCGGACACAACAGCATCCAGTCAGGTCACAGCTGATCTTCCTGAGTCAAGTCTAGTCATAGTTGATCTTCCTGAATCGAGTCTAGTCACAATTGATCGTCATGAGTCAAATCGAGTCACAGTTTATTATCATGAGT
>NW_015508273.1:4926-7843 GCF_001515645.1 Sinocyclocheilus grahami | reverse complement strand
GGGCATCTTGCCCCATCTTACCCTACTTATTAGAGCGCCACCTTTAGTCCGATCAAGGGGTGCATGTACCCCTGAGTAATGGGTGGCATTTGGGATCATCCTGACAAATTTGGTGTTTCTAGGACTTACAGTTTTGGCTAGCCAGACACTTATAGGGCAAAAAATGAATAATAATAAGACAATCAGTACAAATACAATAAAGTTGTGGCATCTTCAATGCTTGGACCCCTAAATGTATGGGACTTACCTTGAACGTCGTTTGCACTGACCAATAAGCCACCACTAATGACAGGTACAGAAACCGGTGCTTTAGAGGAACACAACACACGAAAAAAGTCATTGGAGACGGCAATTTTAAGTCACAGTGGAATTTGCCCTGGTATCTATAAAAAAATTATCTTAGGACCTGCTTTACTTAAAGAAGCTAAAGGTAATGTTAAAGGCTTACTGAGGTTAAACTAAGTGTCAGAAACATCAGGTTTTTAACACTTAAGACTAACATTATACTCTTAAGTAGCTCAATATACTGGCACAGAATGTGACACAGTAATAGTTTGTTTTGTATTGGCTGTAGCTAAAACTTACCATATACATCGACTCTGAATGTTTTCCTAGAGATGAAATCATTGATGGTGAGAGCAAGCTTATAAAGTCCAGATTCGCTGACGCTGATGTTCCAGATGGTCAGTGATCCTGTCTGTTGGTCGAGCTGCAATCTGTCACCCAGTCTCTTATGAAGCGATACTTTACTACGGTACATCTGTGCTATTTGGGTGGTTTGGCTGCCGGTTGTAAACAGCCACATTGTCTCATCATCTCCTTTTAGTTCAGGTATTCCTGTTTGCAAAGTCAGAGCCTCTCTCTCCATCACTGTCTTTAACTCATCCCATCCACCATTCACCAGATCTGAAACAATATGAACGAAGGTTAAACAGGGGTTATATGAAGAGTTTGATCAAACTACAAAAATCTAAAGTCAAGTATATCTAGAATACCAAGAAAACACAATATGATCTAAAATTCTGGACTTCTGAAATCTAAATAAAGTAAGTTTGCTAAGATTTCAGACACACTTTGAGACTTGAAATGTTGCATTGTTTAGAAATGAATTCAGCATTGACTACAAACTATTGAAAATGTTCTAGTAAGCTCCTTGACCAGTGACCACAACCACTAAAACAATATTTTGCTTGAGAATAGAAAATATATTTAAAAGGTTTATCTTACCTTCCATACTGATGAAAAATACAATAATAACCCACATGCTGATGGACATTTAAAAAAATGATCAGATGATATAAGTGCTGTTGTTTCTCTTGATGAAGCACCTGAAGCCCGAAATGATCTGATGAACATTCAGTGAAGATTCAGTCTCTGACTTTTATCAGGAAGTGACACACTGGCAATGACATCAGCTGTACCACTAGATGGCACCAAAACCAACAATGAACAATTAAAGGGGTCATATGATGCGACTTACATTTTTCCTTTCTCTTTGCAGTGTTACAAGCTCTTGGTGCATAAAGAAGATCTGTAAAGTTGCAAACACTAAAGTCTCAAAACCTCAGCTCACTCTATCCCGGCCTCAGCGCACGCAATGCCGGCAGTTCTGACTCACGTAAGTCCGTTTTCTTTTCATCATTTGCCACTGATGATTCAAACGCGAGTTTTGGGCAGTGTAGAGTAGCACTTGTTGTTTGTCATTTCTCCGATCACAAATGCAGACAGAGTTTTATGTTTACGCGGCACGATGCAATGCAACGCAATGCAATGCATAAAAATACAGTATAAGTCATTATAATCAGTAATTATGTCCCCACTGATGCAACAAATGCCTAGTTTGTAATGGGTTTTAATGTTTATGTCTCATCGCTCCGGCCGGACACGGGATCAACAGTATGTGAGGGGCATAACATTTCCGTCTCACGCTTGAGGTATTCGACCAATCACAACGCACTGGATAGCTGGCCAATCACAGCACACCTCGCTTTTTCAGACCGATGAGCTTTGTAAAAATCGACGCGTTTCAAAAAGGTGGGGCATAGAGGAGAAACAATCATGTACAGTATGTGGAATATAATGTGTTTTTTTAACTTTAAACCACATAAACACATTTCATTACACCAAATATACAAAATAATGTTCTTTTCAGCAGCATCATATGACCCCTTTAATCACAGCTTTTCTCTCTTCTTGAGAGGCAGTGATTGAGACTATAAAGTCATACTTTAAGAATCTCACTTTCATATCATAGCATCCACTATTTCAATATGTCATTTAATAAGGTTTTGCACTCAGTATCAGTAGCTAAAATGTAATTATCTTTTTAATGTCACACGTGTCCTTCAATGTAAGTATGTTTATTTCCCAGACGATTTGTAAATGTGTGTGTTCATGCTTCTGAACATCAGCGAGACAAAAATGTCAGAAACTGCCCAGTTAGAGTATCTTTACATGTGCATGTGTTTACATTTAGTGGTGAGACTCCAAATTATGTGCAGTAGGTGCAGACGTGGGCATTTGAGTGTGTTTGATGTATATTGAAATTGCTGTGGTGGATCAGAAAATCGGAAAATGTTTGTTGGAAAATTGGAAATAGTGTTTTGAAATGTGTTCTCTGTTTGAATGTAAAACAATGTATTTAAGCCAGTTTTTCACAATTGCTTCACAAAGACTCTAAACCCCATTTTCTGAACCAAATTCTCAAAGGCCTAAGCCCATTTGTAGAATAAATCACTCTTTCTGCAAAACCTTAAACAAGTTCAGGCAGTTAGACTCCATTAGTTATACTTTCTCATGCACTCTAAAACTCTAAACATATTCTCACTCACTCAAACACATTTTGCACTGATGCATAACATAATATAGCCTTTATTATAATACAGGTGCATCTCAATAAATTAGAATGTCGTGGAAA
>NW_015508273.1:0-2628 GCF_001515645.1 Sinocyclocheilus grahami | reverse complement strand
AGCGGAATTCAGAGAGGGTCAAACGGCTGCGGCATGAGTATGTGGCGGTTTGTATTATTCGCTTTAGCACTGTGATGTTGCATACTCCACACATTACTTTTTTACATTGACTGTAATATACTAGACCTATCCTGAACTACACAATGTTGTCTTTCACTGTATTTCAGAGAGTTTTGCAGATGGATGCTGAGGAAATCCTGCATGAATTCATATATATTGATGAGGGAGGGTTCAACCTCACAAAAGCAAGAAGGAGAGGCAGAAATATCATTGGCCACAGGGCTATAATCAATGTCCCAGGGCAACGTGGGGGTAACATCACCCTTTGCGCTGCCATTTCACAGCATGGGGTTCTCCTCCGTCATGCCAAAATGGGCCCTTACAACACCTCACATTCTCGCATTTTTGAACCGATTGCACCACATCGTCACGCAGGTAATGAAATGCACCAGATACAATACACTGTCATCTGGGACAATGTGTCATTCCACCGCTCTGCTTTGGTCCAGAACTGGTTTCAACACCATCCACAGTTGACAGTACTATACCTTCCACCATACTCTCCATTTCTAAACCCTATCGAAGAGTTCTTCTCTGCATGGCGGTGGAAGGTTTATGATCTCCAGCCCCAGGCTCAGGTACCCCTCATTCAGGCCATGGAGGACGCCTGTGACCAAGTCGACGGCGCAGCTGTGCAAGGATGGATTCGACATTCAAGACGGTTCATCCCGCGTTGTCTTGCTAATGAGGATATTGGTTGTGATGTTGATGAAATTCTCTGGCCAGATCCAGCACCCGTGTGTCGTGACCGGTTTGATCCGGCCTTTTCCAGTCTTTGTTCGGTTCTTAGCGCAGTGTTTGCTTTCGCGGTAACTGTCCGTTCTGTCGTTTCCCTGCGCTTGTTTTATTAGCCGCTGACTGAAAACTAGCCAAGTTAGCATGTTCTAGTAACGTTACACAAGATTACAGTATATAACTCGAGATTTCTCGATCCATCGACTGTCTCGGCCATTCAATAAACAATTTACAAACAAAACATCACCAAGCGAATGAGTTTATTCTATGTTGCAAAAGATGAATCGATCCATGTTGTGATAAGCAGCTCGCTGCGGCCTACACCTTTAACAAAACCCAAACCCTGAACACACCCGAGCTCAGAAAATGAAGCAAACAGAATAGGGGCATTAACGTAGACAAAATGGGCAGAGATAATAAGATGACTTCTCACTTCATCTGTGTGTTAGATTTGAAATAAATGAAGATAATTAATCTTCCATGAACAGGCCGTGTATCACCTTTACTGTATGAAGAGTCCTTTAAAAACATGATTTCCCTGAACTATATGTTCTCCCAAAGACCTGTAAGATGCTTTACTTCAGTTTTCTCTGTATTTTCCCCCCCTGGTGGTAATCAGCAACAGCATAAACACACACAGGGTTCACTCATCTGTGTAGTTAAAGGGGTCATATGATGCGATTTCAATTTTTCCTTTCTCTTTGGAGTGTTACAAGCTCTTGGTGCGTAAAGAAGATCTGTAAAGTTGCAAAGACTAAAGTCTCAAATCCAAAGAGATATTCTTTATAAAAGTTAAGAGTTAACCACGCCTACCTAAAGCGGCTCGTTCTAACACGCCCCCACATATCTACCTCACGATGTGGGAAGATTTGCATAACGCCGCCCAAATGTTCACGCAAAGAAAGAAGGCGTAACTTTTATTCTCGCTGTAGTATTGTTGACGCTGCAGCCATGCCGTGAAGACGCTGTGTGCTTCATTGTGAAAGCGAAACTACTTTGTTTGGTCTTCCAAAAGAGGACGATATCCGCTTCGTCATGCCTGGAGCTGATCCGTGCTGGTCGCTGAGGAAATACTTCAACTTTCACCGTGGACAAAGCGGAGTCCAGCCCAGGGTCGTCACATGTGATTGCCACTCATTCGTCGGATCCGCCGCCTCAGCTCACGCTAGGCCGGGGGCTTCGGCTCACGCTAGGCCGCCGTGTGTTTCATTGTGAAAGCGAAACTACTTTGTTTGGTCTTCCAAAAGAGGACACGACTAGAAATCAGTGGTTAAGTTGTATTTACAACACTGTTCCAGAACACTTCAACCCAAATATTCAGATGTGTGCAGCGCATTTTATGGTGGACTGTTTACTGATCCTGGGAGAGTAACGTTAGACTACAAGCTCTTGTAGCGCTTGTTGTTTGTCATTTCTCCGATCACAAATTCAGACAGAGTTATGCAACGCAACGTGTAAAAAGACAGTACAAGTCATTATAATCCGTAATTATGTCCCCACTGGATGCAACAAATGCCTCGTTTATAGGCGGGGCATAGAGGACCTACAATAATGTACAGTATATGAAAAATAATGTGTTTTTTGAACATTAAAGCATGTCAACATATTCTGTTACACCAAATACACAAAATAATGATCTTTAAAAAAAGCATCATATGAACCCTTTAACATAAGAAATGTATTGAACAGAGTTTGGCCACTTTATATTTCAACGCTTCACATATTCTCATTTATAATGTCGCTCTGATAATACAGCAATCCATTCAAATCAAATTCCAAGGATCCACTAATATCAAAAATCATTTTGTTGCTGAATGTGTTCAGTCATATTTA
>NW_015508272.1:30407-30814 GCF_001515645.1 Sinocyclocheilus grahami | reverse complement strand
ATTAGTATATTAGAGGTCAAAGGTCGCTCGAACACAAGCTCATTTGTTCATTTTGGAGTCAGTGGCGCTTGCTTTGGCGGCGTCTCGCAGATTTTGTTTGGAGAGAAAGCAGTGTACATGCTAAAGAGACCTGCTGTGAGATCGTATGGATGTAGACGGTCGTAACTGAGTGGTTTTTAGTATTTTTTCCTCTTAGCAGGAGAGGACACCCTCAGGAGCGGCCTGCCAATCTGCTCGTGATCTTTATGGTCAAATCAACAAGAGTCGACTGCCTGTGCGTTTGAATTTCATGTTTGCTTACTCTGAATCAAGCAGCAGAAATGTGGCAGAAACGTATTTCTGAACTGTGACTTAAAGTGCTGGGAAGCTTCTTTGAAACGAATTTCTCGCGATAAAAGCTATTCATT
>NW_015508272.1:25270-25756 GCF_001515645.1 Sinocyclocheilus grahami | reverse complement strand
GTTATTAGTTTAGAATGGAAAGTTATGCTTTGATATTTGAATGCCATGAATATGTTTTGTTGTTGTTATCAGAAGGAACGTAATCAAACTGGACATAAATAGCGTGCAACTGGTCATCTTTGGAGGAAGAGCACAGCTGAATATAATCCCATAATTCATGTGACAAAGTGTTAGAAATTCTTTGCATGGTTTGAAATTGTGCTTTCGGACTGAACGGATCAGTTACATGAAGCATTTATACAATTTTGACTTTCTTTGTTTAAAGCAATCCATTTTAAGATGAAGATTAGATCTTGTAGAAATGCATTGGTGAATATGAATGAACAGATGTGGTTGGTTATGAAGTGGAGGTTGTTATGAATTATGTGTGGCTGCAGTATTTCATATGTCTTAAACTGTGACCCTTTTGTCTGCAGGCGTTTTTTAAGTGCACTATGTAGGCAGTAGGGGGCAGTGTGTATCTCCAGTGCACGGTAGCTACAGCAC
>NW_015508272.1:19562-21466 GCF_001515645.1 Sinocyclocheilus grahami | reverse complement strand
AAAAAAAAACACTTAAGATTCCAGAGATTATCAAAATAAATAAGCAATTTACTTTCAATTAATTTAAGATAATTATTACTAAATGAATGATGAAAATTAAGGGGAAAAGAAATGAAAATAAAAAAAGATTCAAATGCATTCAAAAACCGAGAAAAGACACAAGACATTTAAATTAATAATGTAACAAAAAAAGGCCATGTCAGGAGGGTATTTCTTGTCAATAATTTAGTTTTCATAAGCATTTTCACCCTCTCTCATCCTTTCAATTAAGGTTGGTTTTTGCTGCTTTATCTTCAATAAGTACATTATATTTCAAAGGTTTTCAATTAAAGGTGCAAAAGATCCAGTCTTTAACAGTCAAAGTCCTTGACAGTCAAAATCGTTACAGATGAGGTGTCTTCATCATTTGAGCCCAATTGTATATGAATGTTAAAAGGTAGGATCAGATGTTTTGACTGTATTAAAGCATAAAAATACCATAATATGTTTGCAGATATTGAGTTCACATACTTGTTTCTCTGAAAAACAACGCTACAGTCAGTTATTCTACTTTTGAAATGTTTGTTCTGTGTCGGAATGTCTGTTTTTGTTTTGGTCTGTGTGACTCGGCCCACTGCCAGTTTACCCAATAGGATTTTGACACCTCTGGTTGCCAGTCTTTTGTGATTGGCTAACATTTTTGGATGTGGAATGAGTAGCAGTGGTGTTAACTATTGACGAGGTGTTGATACTGTATATAAACACTGTCGGTCAAATGATTATGAGGTGACGGTAGTCAGATGAATGGTTGGTTGCTAAATTAGCTGTTTTTGTACTAATTGTCTGTGTGGACTGGGACAGGAACTTCTGAATGTAAATATTAACATTAGAAGAGTGAGAAAAATCTTTTTTTTTTCATCATATGACCTCTAGTTTTTGCTGTTTTTTGGGGAGTGGGAGTTTGATTAGTTGGTTTTCAGTGTGTGTTACACTGAGTCTTCCTAATACGTGCCAGACTTCATGATGTGGTCGTGACCCCTGACCTCAGTGACCCCGCACACCGCTGGTAACACCCTCCTCCGAAACCAGTGTCTCCGTCTCTGTGCAGGTGCATGGCCTAAAGCAGGACCCCTGACGGAAGAAAATGCTGCCATTCCCAAAGGGTGTCGCTTTCAATCCTTAACCAGCAGGTCGGCCTTGGGTCATGAAAGGGGTCATGACCTCTTAGTGAAGGAATGTGGTTCATCTCTATTTCCTTGTTGATGTTGCAGTCTTGATGTAGGCGGTTGGATGTGGAGGCTGGCGTTATGAATTACTGACCTGTCACTCATTTTAGTCACATTGTGGTTCAATATAATAGAAGTATTGGACATAGATTATATTTTAACATGTTAACAGTGTTGTCAAATTTGCAGGAGTGAAGGAAGCGTCACTCTTTCTCAACAGTAATCACATTATTGGAGAAACTGGATCCATACCATATTGTTTGTTGCCATCCTTCACCAAATGTCATTCTTCAGTACTTTAATCTATTTAGTGATGGTTAAACATTGGAAACACTTTAAAGTAACATGGTTGCCAATAATAACATGCATTAACTTTAGTTGTGAATTCTACTTGTAAAGCATTGTATTTCTACCTAAACTAGAACATATTGAGCAGATTTTGCTTGATGTGTCTTTCTTGAAGATTTATATAAACCTTCAAAGTTGTCTAGATTTTTAAATGGCAGACACTAGACATAAGACATGTAATGGTGTGATCACCTCCTTCAGCAGCTCCATTCACTGATTCATTATGTTTATTTCCTCCTCCAGCACTCATCGCTCAGTACTTCTGGGGCCAATTTGTTGTGGTGAGGATTTTATTGAAATAATGTTTTGGGAAACATCTCCATGTGTTTGAGTGTGAGAGCTGGATATATG
>NW_015508272.1:18384-19404 GCF_001515645.1 Sinocyclocheilus grahami | reverse complement strand
TTTTCTGCAAACTGGTTCTTTCGAACAGTTTCAATGAACTGGTTTTAATTCACTAGTTCTTTTAATGTAATCATGAGATGATGTAACATATACGCATTCTGTTATCAAAAGCACCAAATAATGATGTGAAATTTGGATGTTTTACATGTCGAAAGCATATGAAGTGAAATAAACTTAATCAGCTCAACTTTTTTTACACAAACAATAAGAAACAATAAAAACTTTCGGTTACACTTTATTTGAAGGTGTCCTTGTTACAGTGTAATTATACATTTAAATACTGAGTAATATTAGTTAACTACATGTACTTACTATAGGGTTAGGGTTAGGTTTAGGGTTACTTACATGTAATTATGTGTAATTAATTGTTATTATAATAGTAAGTACATGTAATATGTGTAACAAGGACAGCTTAAAATAAAGTGTTACCTAACTTTCATTTCACCCCTTCATTGAAGTGCTCGGTTCACGTATGCGCATATAAGTGGCTCATTGGTCTGCGCTCCGATTCAAGATGTTTCCTCAGTTCAGTGGCTGTTAAAAGAACTGAAGAGCTGAAAGTGTCAGCAAAACCAGCATCACATGATCATTTATGTCTGTATTTTGGCTCATTTTGAGATTGAGTGACTGTCAGGCGTCCGAAAGTGAGTTTTGATTGAGTAACTTGTAGATCTGTGCTGCTCTAGCTGCAAACTGTTTTGTTCGATCCCATTTGGTGAACTGATTCAACTAGTTCACCAAAAAGAACGGGTTCAAAAGAATGAATTGGTATAATGTTGTAAATAATAATGTTTATTTTCTTGCACAGACCGATCGTTTCCCTTCATAAGACCTTAATATATCATCAGGAGACACGGATATTAATTTTATTTTATTCTCAAAAACGGGCAGCCACTGACTTGCATTTTATGAATCACCAAGAGCGTCTCGGTTACGTATATAACCTGAAGGAGGGAACAGAGACGTCATGTCGGCGGACCAACGAATTGGGATCTCGCTTAGAGGGACCAATCTACTTCG
>NW_015508272.1:14900-15723 GCF_001515645.1 Sinocyclocheilus grahami | reverse complement strand
CTCTAAGCGAGATCCCAATTCGTTGGTCCTCCGACGTGACGTCGATAGTGACCGACTGAAAGGGAACCAAGGTTTCAGCTAAAAATCTTCTTTACTGTTCAACTCAAGGAAAAAAAGTCACATCTTGGATGGCCTGAGGTTGAGTAAATTAACAGCAAATTTAAATTTTGGGTGAACTAAGGAGAACATTTGAATATAATTAGGGTAAAGCTTTATTTTAAGGACCAATTCTCATTATTAGCTAACTGCTTATTATCATGCATATTACTAGAATACTGGCTGTTTATTGGTACTCACTAAGCACATGTTAATGCCTGATTTTGCATGGCCATATTTTAGATCCCTTACTTCTACCCCATACCTAAACTTAATAAGTATTAATAAGCAGCAAATTAGGAGTCTGAGGAAAAATATGTGTTCCCTATTCTAAAGTGTTACCATAATTGGAAAAGCAGAATGTTTTTACTATATCTACAGGTTATATACGCATGTGTACTTGTACTTTCTCATACCCAGAATGCACCAAACCCTTTAACATTATAAGCAACAGCGTGCTCATAGAGTAAAAAGATATGGAAACTGACAAACGGCCATGTGATTTTCTGTTCTGTTTTCTGTTTTGTGCTTTCTGTTGAGCACTTTCCCATGAAAACTCAACTGGCGGTCCAGATTTCAGTAGCTTCAATTAAATAATCAAAAAAACATTATTGTCAAATCCTGTTAAAGTGAAGAACAGCTAAATGTGTCTTTGATTACACATATGATTTACTCATTGGCAGCAGACTGCCATGGGCAAAATCTCTTTTTATTATGACTATGTTAA
>NW_015508272.1:10460-11065 GCF_001515645.1 Sinocyclocheilus grahami | reverse complement strand
AAAAATCGGCATGCTATCATAAAATACTTATACATTATTTAAATTTTAATATGTATTTCATATTTTCTTGCTTTTACACCCAGCACAATTGGTGAGAAAATGTGTTAAGTTGTCTTTCAAATAATGACACAATGCAAATAAATCATTGGCCTATTTAAATGTGTGCAACAAAGTTTAAACAAATATTTTCATGCTTTGCAGGAAGCTTGTGATTATTGAGGCCTCCTGGCATCTTAGTCAGTAATTAAGATTCCACGTAGGTAAACAACCGGCTGGTTCCCATTACCAATTGACTTTATGTACTGTTTAGTGCCAGCTATCCTATAGTGCCATGAATACTCACATAGACTCAAAATTGAGCTCAGCCGGTGAAGTATATACTGTAACAAGATTGTTACCAGATTTAAATAACTTCTTTAGTCAAACTTCAACTAAAGATGTTTTGTGCAACCTTGATTTGACCAAACTCGCACATGAATCTTTGTAAAGGAAAATTGTATATTCCATTTGGCTCCAATTAGAGAATTACAGCTATTAATGGAAAACCGGCCAATGAAAATATCTCCTGCGGTGATGTCATGAGGTGACAGAAACACAAAGCTGGT
>NW_015508272.1:689-9712 GCF_001515645.1 Sinocyclocheilus grahami | reverse complement strand
GGAAGCTTCTTTGAAACGAATTTCTCGCGATAAAAGCTATTCATTCATTAAAGTACTGTAAGTAAATGTTGCTTGTGTCTTGAGCAAATAAATTAATTAATTTGCTTATTTATTTAAAGGGGACCTACTATGCAAAATTCATGTTTGTATTGTTTTTAAACATAATTATATGTGTCAGCAGTGTGTGTACACAACCACCCTGTTGTGCTAAAGTAAAGATCCATCCACTACGTTTCCTTTAAAAAAATCTTTATTTTCAAATATAGTATATTTACATTTAGGTGGGAACAATGTGAACAGGTGAATTTACACTAACAACTACACTGTAATTTTTTTTTTTCAAAGTTGGGTTAAAAAAAGATCAATGGAGTATATTTTATAAGAAAGTACTATTTTAGTCTTTCTACTTAATAATTGTGTTTAATTCAATCTGTTACTTTCCGTTTTTTGTAAATATTTGTGAAATTTACTAGCAATTTCTGAGCGAAAATGCTAGTAAATCCTACACCAGTTTTTTCCCCAATAATTACAAAGAAATGGTAAATCTCTATTGTTCCATCCATTCATTCGTCCATAATTTTATCATTCCATCCATCCGTCCATCGCTTTATCATTCCATCCATACATCCATCCATCCTTTTCTTTATCGTTCCATCCATCCATTTGTCCATCACTCTATTGTTCCATTCATTGCTTTATCGTTCCATCCATCCATCACTCTAATGTTCCATCCATCCATCCATTCATTGCTTTATCGTTCCATGCATCCATCTATCACTCTAACGTTACATCCATCCATTTCTCTATCATTCCATCCATCTGTCTATTGCTCTATCATTCCATCTGTCCATCCATCTGTCCATTGCTTTATCATTCCATTCATCCATCCATCCATTGCTCTATCATTCCGTCCATCCGTATATTGCTCTGTCATTCCATCCATTCATCACTCTATTGTTCTATCTGTCCATCGTTCTATCGCTCAATCCCTCTATTGTTCCATCCATTCATTCGTCCATAATTTTATCATTCCATCCATCCGTCCATCGCTTTATCATTCCATCCATACATCCATCCATCCTTTTCTTTATCGTTCCATCCATCCATTTGTCCATCACTCTATTGTTCCATTCATTGCTTTATCGTTCCATCCATCCATCACTCTAATGTTCCATCCATCCATCCATTCATTGCTTTATCGTTCCATGCATCCATCTATCACTCTAACGTTACATCCATCCATTTCTCTATCATTCCATCCATCTGTCTATTGCTCTATCATTCCATCTGTCCATCCATCTGTCCATTGCTTTATCATTCCATTCATCCATCCATCCATTGCTCTATCATTCCGTCCATCCGTATATTGCTCTGTCATTCCATCCATTCATCACTCTATTGTTCTATCTGTCCATCGTTCTATCGCTCAATCCCTCTATTGTTCCATCCATTCATTCGTCCATAATTTTATCATTCCATCCATCCGTCCATCGCTTTATCATTCCATCCATACATCCATCCATCCTTTTCTTTATCGTTCCATCCATCCATTTGTCCATCACTCTATTGTTCCATTCATTGCTTTATCGTTCCATCCATCCATCACTCTAATGTTCCATCCATCCATCCATTCATTGCTTTATCGTTCCATGCATCCATCTATCACTCTAACGTTACATCCATCCATTTCTCTATCATTCCATCCATCTGTCTATTGCTCTATCATTCCATCTGTCCATCCATCTGTCCATTGCTTTATCATTCCATTCATCCATCCATCCATTGCTCTATCATTCCGTCCATCCGTATATTGCTCTGTCATTCCATCCATTCATCACTCTATTGTTCTATCTGTCCATCGTTCTATCGCTCAATCCCTCTATTGTTCCATCCATTCATTCGTCCATAATTTTATCATTCCATCCATCCGTCCATCGCTTTATCATTCCATCCATACATCCATCCATCCTTTTCTTTATCGTTCCATCCATCCATTTGTCCATCACTCTATTGTTCCATTCATTGCTTTATCGTTCCATCCATCCATCACTCTAATGTTCCATCCATCCATCCATTCATTGCTTTATCGTTCCATGCATCCATCTATCACTCTAACGTTACATCCATCCATTTCTCTATCATTCCATCCATCTGTCTATTGCTCTATCATTCCATCTGTCCATCCATCTGTCCATTGCTTTATCATTCCATTCATCCATCCATCCATTGCTCTATCATTCCGTCCATCCGTATATTGCTCTGTCATTCCATCCATTCATCACTCTATTGTTCTATCTGTCCATCGTTCTATCGCTCAATCCCTCTATTGTTCCATCCATTCATTCGTCCATAATTTTATCATTCCATCCATCCGTCCATCGCTTTATCATTCCATCCATACATCCATCCATCCTTTTCTTTATCGTTCCATCCATCCATTTGTCCATCACTCTATTGTTCCATTCATTGCTTTATCGTTCCATCCATCCATCACTCTAATGTTCCATCCATCCATCCATTCATTGCTTTATCGTTCCATGCATCCATCTATCACTCTAACGTTACATCCATCCATTTCTCTATCATTCCATCCATCTGTCTATTGCTCTATCATTCCATCTGTCCATCCATCTGTCCATTGCTTTATCATTCCATTCATCCATCCATCCATTGCTCTATCATTCCGTCCATCCGTATATTGCTCTGTCATTCCATCCATTCATCACTCTATTGTTCTATCTGTCCATCGTTCTATCGCTCAATCCCTCTATTGTTCCATCCATTCATTCGTCCATAATTTTATCATTCCATCCATCCGTCCATCGCTTTATCATTCCATCCATACATCCATCCATCCTTTTCTTTATCGTTCCATCCATCCATTTGTCCATCACTCTATTGTTCCATTCATTGCTTTATCGTTCCATCCATCCATCACTCTAATGTTCCATCCATCCATCCATTCATTGCTTTATCGTTCCATGCATCCATCTATCACTCTAACGTTACATCCATCCATTTCTCTATCATTCCATCCATCTGTCTATTGCTCTATCATTCCATCTGTCCATCCATCTGTCCATTGCTTTATCATTCCATTCATCCATCCATCCATTGCTCTATCATTCCGTCCATCCGTATATTGCTCTGTCATTCCATCCATTCATCACTCTATTGTTCTATCTGTCCATCGTTCTATCGCTCAATCCCTCTATTGTTCCATCCATTCATTCGTCCATAATTTTATCATTCCATCCATCCGTCCATCGCTTTATCATTCCATCCATACATCCATCCATCCTTTTCTTTATCGTTCCATCCATCCATTTGTCCATCACTCTATTGTTCCATTCATTGCTTTATCGTTCCATCCATCCATCACTCTAATGTTCCATCCATCCATCCATTCATTGCTTTATCGTTCCATGCATCCATCTATCACTCTAACGTTACATCCATCCATTTCTCTATCATTCCATCCATCTGTCTATTGCTCTATCATTCCATCTGTCCATCCATCTGTCCATTGCTTTATCATTCCATTCATCCATCCATCCATTGCTCTATCATTCCGTCCATCCGTATATTGCTCTGTCATTCCATCCATTCATCACTCTATTGTTCTATCTGTCCATCGTTCTATCGCTCAATCCCTCTATTGTTCCATCCATTCATTCGTCCATAATTTTATCATTCCATCCATCCGTCCATCGCTTTATCATTCCATCCATACATCCATCCATCCTTTTCTTTATCGTTCCATCCATCCATTTGTCCATCACTCTATTGTTCCATTCATTGCTTTATCGTTCCATCCATCCATCACTCTAATGTTCCATCCATCCATCCATTCATTGCTTTATCGTTCCATGCATCCATCTATCACTCTAACGTTACATCCATCCATTTCTCTATCATTCCATCCATCTGTCTATTGCTCTATCATTCCATCTGTCCATCCATCTGTCCATTGCTTTATCATTCCATTCATCCATCCATCCATTGCTCTATCATTCCGTCCATCCGTATATTGCTCTGTCATTCCATCCATTCATCACTCTATTGTTCTATCTGTCCATCGTTCTATCGCTCAATCCCTCTATTGTTCCATCCATTCATTCGTCCATAATTTTATCATTCCATCCATCCGTCCATCGCTTTATCATTCCATCCATACATCCATCCATCCTTTTCTTTATCGTTCCATCCATCCATTTGTCCATCACTCTATTGTTCCATTCATTGCTTTATCGTTCCATCCATCCATCACTCTAATGTTCCATCCATCCATCCATTCATTGCTTTATCGTTCCATGCATCCATCTATCACTCTAACGTTACATCCATCCATTTCTCTATCATTCCATCCATCTGTCTATTGCTCTATCATTCCATCTGTCCATCCATCTGTCCATTGCTTTATCATTCCATTCATCCATCCATCCATTGCTCTATCATTCCGTCCATCCGTATATTGCTCTGTCATTCCATCCATTCATCACTCTATTGTTCTATCTGTCCATCGTTCTATCGCTCAATCCCTCTATTGTTCCATCCATTCATTCGTCCATAATTTTATCATTCCATCCATCCGTCCATCGCTTTATCATTCCATCCATACATCCATCCATCCTTTTCTTTATCGTTCCATCCATCCATTTGTCCATCACTCTATTGTTCCATTCATTGCTTTATCGTTCCATCCATCCATCACTCTAATGTTCCATCCATCCATCCATTCATTGCTTTATCGTTCCATGCATCCATCTATCACTCTAACGTTACATCCATCCATTTCTCTATCATTCCATCCATCTGTCTATTGCTCTATCATTCCATCTGTCCATCCATCTGTCCATTGCTTTATCATTCCATTCATCCATCCATCCATTGCTCTATCATTCCGTCCATCCGTATATTGCTCTGTCATTCCATCCATTCATCACTCTATTGTTCTATCTGTCCATCGTTCTATCGCTCAATCCCTCTATTGTTCCATCCATTCATTCGTCCATAATTTTATCATTCCATCCATCCGTCCATCGCTTTATCATTCCATCCATACATCCATCCATCCTTTTCTTTATCGTTCCATCCATCCATTTGTCCATCACTCTATTGTTCCATTCATTGCTTTATCGTTCCATCCATCCATCACTCTAATGTTCCATCCATCCATCCATTCATTGCTTTATCGTTCCATGCATCCATCTATCACTCTAACGTTACATCCATCCATTTCTCTATCATTCCATCCATCTGTCTATTGCTCTATCATTCCATCTGTCCATCCATCTGTCCATTGCTTTATCATTCCATTCATCCATCCATCCATTGCTCTATCATTCCGTCCATCCGTATATTGCTCTGTCATTCCATCCATTCATCACTCTATTGTTCTATCTGTCCATCGTTCTATCGCTCAATCCCTCTATTGTTCCATCCATTCATTCGTCCATAATTTTATCATTCCATCCATCCGTCCATCGCTTTATCATTCCATCCATACATCCATCCATCCTTTTCTTTATCGTTCCATCCATCCATTTGTCCATCACTCTATTGTTCCATTCATTGCTTTATCGTTCCATCCATCCATCACTCTAATGTTCCATCCATCCATCCATTAATTGCTTTATCGTTCCATGCATCCATCTATCACTCTAACGTTACATCCATCCATTTCTCTATCATTCCATCCATCTGTCTATTGCTTTATCGTTCCATCTGTCCATCACTCTAATGTTCCATCCATCCATCCATCCATCCATCGCTTTATCATTCCATCCATCCATTGCTTTATCGTTCCATCCATCCATCACTCTAATGTTCCATCCATCCATCCATCCATCCATCGCTTTATCATTCCATCCATCCATTGCTTTATCGTTCCATCCATCCATCACTCTAATGTTCCATCCATCCATCCATTCATTGCTTTATCGTTCCATGCATCCATCTATCACTCTAACGTTACATCCATCCATTTCTCTATCATTCCATCCATCTGTCTATTGCTCTATCATTCCATCTGTCCATCCATCTGTCCATTGCTTTATCATTCCATTCATCCATCCATCCATTGCTCTATCATTCCGTCCATCCGTATATTGCTCTGTCATTCCATCCATTCATCACTCTATTGTTCTATCTGTCCATCGTTCTATCGCTCAATCCCTCTATTGTTCCATCCATTCATTCGTCCATAATTTTATCATTCCATCCATCCGTCCATCGCTTTATCATTCCATCCATACATCCATCCATCCTTTTCTTTATCGTTCCATCCATCCATTTGTCCATCACTCTATTGTTCCATTCATTGCTTTATCGTTCCATCCATCCATCCATTGCTCTATCGTTCCATTCATCCATCCATTGCTCTATCGTTCTATCCACCCACCCATCTATCTATCCATAATTTCATTGGCAAAACAAGTTCATTTAGATGTTACCATCTGAAAAAAAAAAAAATTTGATTTAACTGACATAATGTATTGTGCAGTGCAATCCTCCTTTAAATGTACAAAGTGAGAGAAAGAGAGAATGACGGACAGCTAATCAGACACACAGAGGACAGAGGATGGAAGTGGAGAATACTATTACAGAATAAACTGCATTTATGGCATGAATCTATCTGCTTTATGTGTGCCTATAGAGACTGATTTATAATTGAGAAGTTTAAAGTGATTTTCGCTGAGTTCCTTCATTCATGTTTTGGTTGGTTGAGTCATTGATATTTCTGCAGCAGGAGTCGTTTGAAGAGTCTGCTAGAGTCAAACACTTCACGAAGAGTCTTTCCTTTATTATGACTCGTTTGATCTTTAAATTGAACAATAACAGCCCAGTATTGTCTTCTCATAGCGTCTCCCTCTGTGTGTCTTTCTGTCTGTCTGTGTGTTTAGCCATCCACTCCTGTAGCGTTGGGAACGGTGGCTGCGAGCATTTCTGCGTCCAGCAGACGGCGGGTCATTTCCAGTGCCGCTGCCGACCCGGTTACAGACTCGAAGTGGACGGAAAACATTGCAAATGTGAGTATGACCACACTGATGTTCAACTGCAGGACTTTCTCATGAACATTACATATTTATGATAGTAGCATGAACTTGAAGAAATATTTACAATCACAGTTGTTGACAGTGGGATTTTAGCGAAATTAAAATGCAAAGCACAGGTGGAGACAGACTGAATGTAAAAAAAAATGGTGTGTATTCCTTTAAAAAGCATTTATTTGTCATGTTCAAAGCACACTTTTATTTTTCCAGTGGAACACAAAAAGTTAGGCAAAGTTTTTCTGCTTCTCTTTCCATAAAACAAACATAGTGGCTTTGAAGCTTCATAATGTGCAAAGCAAGTACATTGTACTACCATACAAGTAGTCAAAATTGCATTACAGTTTTTATGAGTATGATGTGAAATTTGTTTAACAGTACACATTTTTTTCTTCTGTGGAACACAAGCATAGTAGTTAAGTAAAGTTTTCATCCCTTTTCCTTCAATACAACACACATAGGGGCTATGAAGCTCCAAAATGGACAAAACCATAAAATAGTCATAACCAACAAGTTTTGGAAAGCCATACTTTTTTTTTTTTGTCCTTTTTACATTCAGCATAAAGTCATTCAGCTTTGTGTCAATTTGAGGGAAAGTAAATTGTTTTATTTTGTTTTAATAGTTTAATTTCTTTCACTAGCAATGAATACAAATAAAATTTGACTGTATTGATCTCCACGCACAGATATGAATGTGTTTGCTCTGATGAACAGGCCATAGTGGAGTTGTTTGCTGTAAGGTTGAAGCGTTTGTCAAACATCATGGACACATAATGCATGATAACTTCTATTCCCAGATGCATGTAAGTGTCCTAATGACAGAGAATTAAACTGAGGTTTAACTCTACAAGTAATATAAATCATTCTTTTTAATGTCTTATTGTTCAAATGTATTTCAAGCCAAGCGTTTTCATCCTTTGAAGTTCTAAAAATCACAAAAACGACCTGAGAAGATTTAGTGGAAATATGATTTTGGTCTTTGAGATGATGTTGCCCTTTGATTCACTTGATGACATAATATCACAAACTGGTGACTTCAGCAGGGACATGTCTTTGTTTCTCGTCTCGGAGGTCATCCAGAGTTGAACACGGATATGTCTTTCTCTGATGAAGGATCATAATTGCAGAATAATTTCTGCCATTCTGTTTCTGTAAAAGTGTAATTGTTGGCTGTAGACAGATCGTTTCACTGCAGCTGTTGGACGGACAGAAACATGTTAAACACAGAGTGTGTGAGAGGAGTTATTCAGAGCAGCTGGATGAGGATGATGGGACATTTGTGTTACAAATATGATAAATAATCTCACAAAAACATGTCCAGGTCACCCCTAATAATAATAATAATAATAATAATTACATAAAATAAAAAAAGAGAAAGAAAAAAGTAAGAAAAAGTGTTTTTATTTCACATTTCTTCCCAACATAATATAGGTATGTATGAAAGCCATTGTATTACTACAAAAGAAAATTGTCATGATGCAAATTGCATTGCATATTGGTCCTAAAAATACATTATATACATGTGTATATATATACACACACACACACAACATTGACAATGTTGTTTTCTTGTCTTTAAAACTTTCTATAAAATAATTGCAATGCAAAATAAACATTGTCAAACAAACAAATAAATAAAAAGAAATACGAAAAAATTATGCAAAATTTTAATTTCTCTTTTTTGAGTTTGGGGTGAAATATGAGTTTTTTAGTTTTTTTTTAGTGCCAACAACCTAAAAATGGCATTAATAATAAAGCTGTAACACAGTCGGTTCTTGTGTTATCAGCGGAGAATCCGTGTGTGCAGCGAAACGGCGGTTGTTCTCAGGAATGCCGCAGGGATGGAGATCAGGCCCGCTGTGGATGTCATCCAGGTTATCAACTGGCTGAAGATGGCAAGACCTGTGAAGGTAAAATGTACCTGGGATTAGGGCTGCATGATAAATCGCATGCGATATTTAATGCGCATCT
>NW_015508272.1:0-679 GCF_001515645.1 Sinocyclocheilus grahami | reverse complement strand
CTCAGGAATGCCGCAGGGATGGAGATCAGGCCCGCTGTGGATGTCGTCCAGGTTATCAACTGGCTGAAGATGGCAAGACCTGTGAAGGTAAAATGTACCTGGGATTAGGGCTGCACGATAAATCGCATGCGATATTTAATGCGCATCTTGTCTGTGTCAAGTTCATATATGATCGTGTCAGTGAACAACGGCTCTGTGTAGTAAATGCTGCTCCATGTGAAAGCACGCATGTGATAGAGATTTACCACTGATTAAATATCGCATGCGATTTATCATGCAACCCTACCTGGGATGGTGAGCTATATTTAGTGTGGATTATAGAGTTTGTGTCAGATGCTTATAGAATAGAAATCTTACATGTCATTAATGGTCATCATGTCTTCATGCTCAAGTGATCTTTAAAGTGTAGCATATGTGTTTGTATGTGTGTTGTCTTTGCATCAGACATTGACGAGTGTCAGATGGGCCAGGCGGACTGTGCTCACGGTTGTCGTAACACCAGGGGATCTTTCATGTGTGTGTGTCCCACTGCCTATGAGCTGGGTGTTGATGGCAAGCAGTGCTATCGTGAGTATGATCTGAGACTGGACTGACCCTGTCAAATCGCATGCAACACGTCTCACATACATGTGCTCAAAACAAGAAAAGGCCATTAAATAATTTGTTTCTCATCATCTGT
>NW_015508271.1:24223-25750 GCF_001515645.1 Sinocyclocheilus grahami | reverse complement strand
AATTTAAGAAACACAAAAAGTATGTTGAGATCCAATGAAAAATATTTTCTGTAGAACAATGTAAGTGTATTTCACATTTTTAACAGCTCTTGGGCACAAATCAGGCATAGGTAGAACATTTACTATAATAAAATGATATATTAGAGATGAATATGTTGCTTAAAGCTATCCTGCTAGAAAACATGATTATTTTCAATGTTCATCAATAAAAAAAAAAAAAATTATTTTGCAGCCAGACGTTGTAGTTACGACATCTACCAGCAGGGGCAATCTGGATCATGCAAACTAGCCAAACCTTGACCTCGTTGGTCTTGAACAAAATCCTGTATGCTGTAGCCTACAAGGAGTATCAAAGCAAACATCTGTAAACTACTATTGTCAGTAAACTACATACAAACACACCGACTTCTGACAGGACAAGGTAAAAGAGCTCCGCTGAGAACGATCTCCTCTAAAGCAAGCCCTGCTGTGTCAAAAGTGCACTTGTGTGGAAGAGAATAAGTTGTGAGCAAACGGAAACACCTGAAGTGAAATCCCTCAGACAGAAGCAATTCCGCAGGAACGCTGGGAGCAGATGATCACAGGGGAGCCCGTACATGATAGGAGACAAATTGGAGACAAACCATTTAGGACTCAAATTGGCCTCTGGATTCCTCTGCCCATATGTCGGACTGAACCAAGAGCGGCCCTGAGGCACCCATTAAAGCACAACGAGGAGAAGATCTACTGTAGAGGTGTGATGCGAACCTGCTGAACTATTCTCACTTGTGTTTAGACCAGTAGCTTATATATGTCAAGGATGAAAAAGGACCTTCATTATAAGCTGAAGCACTTTAGAAAATAATACCAGCATCTCTCAAACGTGTCTCATTTCTAGACCGTCTAGTAAAAACAAACAGTTCAGAGAGGATACTTGGGCTCCTACATCATAATCAATTTATGGGGGTTGCGGTACAGAGTGGAAAAAGTGCAATTCGGTGTTGCCATGGTACTTACCCGTTCACAAGGTCTTGGCAGATGCCTCGGTTCTGGCAGGGGTTGGATGCGCACTCATTGATGTCTTCCTCACAGCGTTGGCCCGAGAAACCTGGCTTGCAGAAACAGCTGCACAGAGATGACAAAAGGAGGATCGGTTTACAGTTGTGAAAAAAAATCACTTGTTTATCTGGGATCATGCAACCAAAATGTGATTTTATATTGCAAGACCTACACCTGCAATTTAAATGGTTGTTAATATAATAATAATAAGAAGAAACTTAAGATTCAACCACATATTCAGTTAATTTCAATAAAAGAAACCCTTTATGATTTCTAGTTTTGAAATGTTAGATATTTTAGACAATATATTAAGACATACACTACTGTTTAAAAGTTTGGGGTCTGTAATTTTAAATATTTTTGAAAGAAGTGTTTTTATGCTTATCAAGGCTGAACTTATCAATCTAAAAATTAAATAACAGTTTTCTATTTTAATATCATTTAAAAAAATGTAATTTATTCTTGTGATATTAAATCTGAATTTTTAGC
>NW_015508271.1:23157-23883 GCF_001515645.1 Sinocyclocheilus grahami | reverse complement strand
CTATTCTTTAATATTGAGAACGATTTTTAGAACTATATTGTTATCTTTATAGTTATCGTCCTATGTGTGAACGGGCCTTAATAGTTGGTGCTTAAGAAAAATTTGTTATAATAATCACATTGAATGCAATTAATAAAACAGTTAATATTTTTGTGTAAACTGATAATTTTTTCAGGATTGTTTGATGAATAGAAAGTTCAAACTAAAAGCATTTATTTGAAATTGAAATCTTCTGTAATATTATAAATGTTTTTACTGTCACATTTGATCAATATAATGCATCCTTGCTGAATAAAAGTAGTAATTTCTTATTATGAATGCTCAAATATTTGATGAGAAGTGCATATGATGGGTGCAAAAGAATGTACTGCATAGTAAGGCACCGAGGAAACTACAGACTGTTCTTTCATAAATACATTAATTGCTGTCATCTCTATTGTGCTAAAACTGAGGTTCCAAAAAAACTACAATGGAAAAAACAGACGTGGGCATACAAGCCAGAAATGGACCTTTCTGATAAATATACACAATATTATGTTTGGAAAATAGAAAACCTCAACTGTGCTGTAGAGGAAGTAAATGGGCTGCTTTGGGAACTGTAGAACAACAACTGAGCTGCAAAAGCAGAAGTCAAGTCAGAATTTGACCTCAATCTAACTAAATGCACATTCCAGCACATGCACAAAATCGTCTCGGGTTACTTATGTAACCATGGTTCCCTGAGGG